>NW_020175398.1:1399344-1455649 GCF_003031525.2 Neophocaena asiaeorientalis asiaeorientalis | reverse complement strand
TGTTTGTTTTTTTTTTTTTTTTTTTTTTTTTGCGGTACGTGGGCCTCTCATTGTTGTGGCTTCTCCCGTTGCGGAGCACAGGCTCCACACGCACAGGCTCAGCGGCCATGGCTCACGGGCCCAGCCGCTCCGCGGCATGTGGGATCTTCCCGGACCGGGGCACAAACCCGCGTCCCCTGCATCAGCAGGCGGACTCTCAACCACTGCGCCACCAGGGAAGCCCCAATGGCTTGTTTTTATATGGTCTTCAAGTTAAGAATGGTTAATGTGAGACATTATCTGTTCCACAGAGTCTAAAATATTACTGCTCTTAATAAAAGCTTGCTAACCCCTCGAATATGGTAATATTCTGGTGTTTGTCAGGTTGTAGGCCAGGACATGAATGGTGCCAAGTACCCCAGTCCTGAAACTCTTTGTTTCTGTTCAGTGAGGCCCTCTGTACTCCCATCATTTCCTAAGTACTTCTCCAGTGATGTTCTTCAAAGGCAAGGACCTTTCGATTCCTCATTCTTTCATGTATTTATATTTACCTAAATTCTGTTACATCATTCATCGTTTCACCAGATGTAACTTTTCCAAAAACCCAGTCTATCCTCAGGGACTAAAGAGCTACTAAATTTGAGAATGTTCCAAAGAATGCGTCCAAGACTTTTAATGGAATTCACAAAGAATCAGTGCAAAAAACATGTTGGAGGCAGTATGTCTAGAATATGGGCAAAACTCCCAAAGGGTCTACTTGGAAGAAAACAGCACTCTGTGGGTGAATATACTTCTTGTGGGAGTTGTACCTTGTATGTACCAGGACACATTAGATCCAGAACAAGGCCTGAAGGGTGCGGTGCTGCCCATTGTTCCAGACTGAGAGATGACGAGGTGACGTTTTGCTCCTCAAACCATTGTCCACAGGCTAGTACACTTGTTTTGCCTTCTTTAAAGACAATATACATATATATATATATAGTCTCCTCATATCATCACCTTTTGCAAATCTATAGAAGTAAACAGTTTGAGAGGTTTTTTTTTTTTTTTTAACACTTTTTAATTAGAGAGGCCAAATTACTATCATTATTCATTGATATTCTGGGTACAAGTGAGACCCTGTGATTTGACACCAAAAGCACGTGTTCCTGGCCACTCAGGGTACTGAAATCAAGTGGGTCATTTTTTTCGCAGATTTTTTCCCCTAAGTGCAGACATGTGCACACACAATGACCATCTTCTGTTACCCTCCCCCTGCAAAGTTATAAGGGTGACAGAAGGAGGATAAAATTCATGTAGTTCTTTATATCCAGGATTCTTAGAGAAGTTTACATTCAAAGGAATCCTAGGTACCTGAATAGTGCCTAAGACACTTTCAACGTTTCTAATTTCATTCAATTCTCACAATGCTTAGAATAATACAAGAAGAGTTGAATGTGTATTAATTGTGCAGTTCCTTAAGAAGACTTACATGCATTTTCTCATTATATCCTTGCAAAACCCTATGAGGTAGGTACTATTATCGTTCCCATTCTATAGGTGAGTAAATGAGGCCCAAGGAGGTTCAGTAGTTACCTCATGGTCACACAACAGAAAGCAGGAAAGTCAGGTTTGAACTCCTGCAGACTAACTCCAGGGCATATTCAACAAAACCTGACATGAGGCTTATTTATTGATCACCACAGACCTTAAAAATGGGTAACCATTTGTTTCCATTTTACAGATGATGAAAACTGAAGTTAAGAAGCTACGAGAGAGAATAAGTAGCTTGCCTAAGTCATACAGCCAATGATAGCAGAGCCAGTATTTGAACCTGGCGTCTGTTTCCAGGCCCTACACACAGACACACACAAACTCTGTATATATAAAATATATACCACAATTGCACCCTCTGTAATCCTACCAGTGGAAAAGGCCATTATTATAATTACAGATAATTGAGAGTCAATGAGGCAGCCTTCCAAATTTAAGTTAAAATCACTTTAAGAGGGATGTAGGGAAAGCTGACGTGATAAGCTTGCTGAATGCTCCTCCAGCATAGAACTCTGGCAGAAGATGTGCTTTACAAACAACAGACTACAATAGAAGAGAAAACACAATTTGATACTGAGGGTAGACAGCAGATTGGAGAAAGGAGATTGGAAACTCAGCCTTGGTTGACTTTAGTGTTTTGCCTGAGGCCAGTCCTGCTTCTGAGGTTTACCCAGACACAAGAGCAGTTAGAGTCAGAGTCCCTGAACTTGACAATGGTATCAAGTTATTTCCGTTTTACAGACATGAAAAAGGGGGTCAGCAACACAAGATGAAGGCGTTGGCCTGAATACAGCACATCAGAGTGGAAAAGGCATTCACCAATCTAGTCTCCCCAAAAAGCCTTCAGGGACCTGCCTAACCAGACTCCTGCTCCCAGGCAAAGGGTCTCTTGTGGTCACACTGAGCCCATCTAACCAGGCCAGGCAGGAGAGGGCTCCTGAATGGGGGTTCCAAAATATAACTCAGGAAGCTGAGAAGCAAGTCTCTGGATTGGTTCCTATCTCTTGCTTCTCTAGGTGAAGAGAACGAAGATGGCAAAAGTCACTCTAAGAAATCCAGCTGTGCATTTCTGCCCCAGCCCAACGTGGGGCCAGAAGAGGAGAGTCAGTGAGAGGACACTGCCTGGCTTTGGCTTCATTCACTTGCTCAACACATTCAATTAATCACCACAGCAGGCTTTGCAAAGTCAAGCAAAAGAAAAGAAAGAGACATCATCTCTGCCTTCAAGCAGCCCTCAATCTCATTGGATGAGCCAGCCAATAACGGAGCAAATACAGTGAAATATAAATCGTGCTGCAGTAAGAGCCTCTGCCAGCTGGAGTGGAAGCACAAAGTCGGGGGACATTATTTTTGGGTGGGAGGGTTTGTAGACCTAGGGGTTATTCAGGAAATGCTTCAACCATGCAAGTCCACAGGGAACTCTACTTAATATTCTGTAGAGTTTACCCTTGTATGGGTAAAGAATCTGAAAAAGAATGAATATATGTATATGTATAACTGAATCACTTTGCTGTACACCTGAAACTTACACAACATTGTAAATCAACTATACTCCAATAAAATTATAAAAAAAGAAATTGGAATATATTTCAGATTGATCAAAAATAGGAAAACAAACAAACAATATCAGTCCAAAGTCTTACATAAGGCAGACCCTAAGGTGGGAGAGAAGGAAAGTGCAAGGGCAGAGGGAGGGCATTCCAGCAAGAAGGAACAATGTGAGCCTGGTCCAAGGAGCCTGGGGTATTTGGTGATTGGCAAGCGGTTCATTAAGACTGTGTAAGGAGACGGTCAGCGGGTAATAACAGCTAGATATGGAAGTCAGAGCCAGAGATGGAATAACTTTGACTTTCCCTTCTAGGCAATGGAGGGAGCTTTAGGCAGGTGACTGATGACTAGACAGATGTTTTAGGAAGAGCATTTGGGCACCTGTTTGGAAGATGAACTGGAGGAGAATGAGACAAAGCGGGGGTCTGCCTATAGAATTGGATACTTATGGAAAGGAAAACGTGCACCTATTTATACAAGATAAGGGAGAACAAGGTGCATGGAGGTCAGTGTGTAAGATACAATTTTGTGACCCCTATTTTACAGATGAGGACACGAGACTCAGAGAAGTTAAGTTCATCTCCCATAATCACCCAGTTTGTCAGATTGAGAGCCAGAAATAATCTGTTGTCTGTTTCCCTTCAGGTCCATCTATTCCTGAAGGCCTGCAATCCCCATGAACAGGTACCCTTTTGCTAAGACAACACAGACAGGGATCGGCAACTCCTGACCTGAGGGTCAAGGTCAAAAGGCCCTATTCTATGCTTTTGCTCACCCTACTTCATCTCTCTCTGTACCTTGCTGAAGGTCAAGTTCAACGATCCAGGAAGCCTTCTCTGACCAACACCACATAGGCTAATATGATCTTCCCTCTCTTCTGAAATCTTAATATATTAGATTTAAAAATTAGTCTCAGGCTTTCCTGGTGAGCAGTGGTTAAGAATCCACCTGCCAATGCAGGGACACAGGTTCGAGCACTGGTCTGGGAAGATCCCATGTGCTGTGGAGCAACTAAGCCCATGTGCCACAACTACTGGGCCTGCACTCTAGAGCCCGTGAGCCACAAGTACCGAAGCCCGTGTGCCTAGAGCTTATGTCCCGCAACAAGAGAAGACGCCGCAATGAGAAGCCCCCGCACTGCAACGAAGAGTAGCCCCCGCTCTCCACAACTAGAGAAAAGCCCGAGTGCAGCAATGAGGACCCAATGCAGCCAAAAATAAAATAAATAATAAAATAAATAAATTTTAAAAAAGAATTAGTCTCAAGTTTGATTATACTAAAACTGCTCTCTGTGAAGAGCTTGCCTCCCCAATTATATCCTCTGATTCTCAAAGGCAGGGACGAGCCCCTCCCTTCCCTGTCCTGACCTCAGTAGGAAATATGATGCTGACAACCCAATAGGTAACGAGCCTTCCTGCCTGCAAGCATCTGGCTACCAGGCCTTGTGCCACTCACACCCTCACAACAGCGGAGGGGAATTCACCTTGGAGTCCAGCCCCTTCACATAATCAGAACTGCAATATAAAAAGCCCTGCTGTGTCGTGAACACTGTCACTGAAGTTTAAGTTCAACTGTAGGAATTGACATGCCCTATATTCCTCTCTCCATCTCCTACCTGGTAACTTACTCTTCACGCAGGCCTGCCATTATCATCAAATCACTAACATTTTCCTCCTTTTGCTTCTCTTTCCCACGCTCCAGTCACTCACACTGAGTTTCTCCTCTCAATTTACAGGTCTGATTTATATCTTTTTTGACTCTCTGAAAAGTTGCTTTTCTCTGCTCACTGCAACCAACCTAATATTTACTCAGCCTTTGTCATGTTTACACCTCAGCTTTCATTTCTGCTCTCCCATTCAGCCTGCTTGAGACGTTCAAGTTTGCTCTAAATGCTTTTTTCACTGGAAAGTTCTTCCTGATCCTGAGTAGGTATGTTATTGCAAAGATTCTCAACACTCCCTTCTTAGACAATCTCATTCACTGCTGTGATCTTAACTATTTTCACCTTTGAGTTGAAAATACCCAAATCATCCACTATCCCAATCTCTTTGTTACGTTCTTGATGTAACTTTCTGAGTTGGTTGAATTGCTCCAAAAAGGTGGCCCACAGTCACCTCAAAGGTATGATTTCACCAAAAAAAGTTTCCCCTCACATATTTTTCCTGCTTAGTTTCACTATCAGCTAATGACACATCCAATCTCTTATTTACCCAGGATAGGAAACTAAGATTCTTATTCAGTTTATAAACAAATTCTGTCGCCTTTAACTGCAATTGGTCTCCAATTTGTTTCCTTCCTAATCCCTTTGCCACTGCCCAAGTTCAAATCTTTATCACCTCTTACTGATTACTGGCATAAAATGTGACCCATTTCTTATGGTATCCAGAGTCCCCCAGGCTGGCCCCAACCTGGTTCTCCAGCTTTAGATGCTCTCTACATCCGATCATACCCCAATTCCCACTACATCTGATCACACCCCGATTCTCACTACATCCGACCACACTCCAAGCCTTACTACTTCCCATCACAGCCCAATCAATCTCCATGCTACAAAAGACTACATACAGCCTTCATAGAGACCTGCCTTTTCAACCCTGTTTCAAAAAATGTTTGAAAAACAGCTGAGGCTCATAAAACAACCAATCACCCTGAGGAGCCCCAAATCTCTGGCTTTGGACTTCAGATATGACCTCAGTTCAGAATCAGAAAAAGCATGACTCGTTCAACAGAAACACAGGGCCCAGGTTCCAGATCTGCCTTGTGGGGAACTTCCACTGAGAAAGACCGACAGATCACACAGTTCAGTCATGTAATTGTTATGTCACGGGGCATATATTCTTAACGCAAATTGACTTTTTGGTTTCCCTCTCTTCATTTAATTTATTCCCTGGGGCTAGTTCTTCCTTCCCCATGCTTTTTCTGGTCATTCTGAAGTAAGACTGTCTCAACTTGTTTTTTTGGTGTGTTATTTTCTTATTGCTGCTGTAAGAAATTACCACAAAATTAGTGACTTTAAACAGCAAAACATTGTTGTCTGACATTTCTGAAGGTTGGGAGTTTCAGGTGGATCTCACTGGGCTAAAATTAAGGAGTCAGCAGGGCTGGGTTCCTTTCTGGTGCCTTCTGGGGAGAATCCGTTTCCTTGCCTTCTCTGTCGTCCAGAGGCTGCTCTTATTTCTGGCTCACGGTTCCTCTCCACCTTCAAAACCAGCAATGTCCAGTCAAGCCTTTCTCACATCACATCATTCTGACTCCACCTGTCCTTTCTCCCTCATTCATTTATAAGGACCTTTGTGATTACACTGGGCCCAACTGGAACATCCAGGATAATCTCCTTATCCTAAAGTCAACTGATTATCAGACTTCATTCCTTCTACAACCTTAGTTCCCCCTTGTTACGTATTGTACCTTTTTAAAAAGTGCAAGGATTAGAATGTGGATATCTTTGGGGGACATTATTCTGCCTACCACATATGGTTCTACCTAAAAGTTAAAGCTTAAATCTTGCTTTAAAGTTAAGGCTCCTCTCCGTCCCTTGATGGGACTACAGTAAGTGAGAAGGCACTCACTTAGCTTCTCTTCTGTTCCTTCAACTGGCAGCTTTAACTCCTGCTTCCCCAACTTGCTAATAGGGATTTTCAAGGCCTCCATCAATACCTCCAGTTTTGCCACTCTCCAAACAGCCATCTTGAATAGGACCTTGACTCACTCCACACCAAATCTCTCCACCCACAGGAAATGCCAGTCCTTTTCATGGATCAACTCTGGGAGTGTAGGCCAATTCCAGCACAGCCAACTCTCCTCTGCTTCAGTGTGGAAGCAACTGCAGCCTGATTCTCACTCTTTAGATTCTCCCAACCTGATGAGACCCTCATTCCTCTGTGTTCTTCTCCAGCATGTGGAGGACTTTTCCAGCTCTCCTTGTGCTTCTGTCAGAACCTGTTTCCCTTTGTTAAAGATAAGGGCTGGTATAACATACTGAAAGCAGCCCTTCAGAGGAATGTCTTCCCTCTGATATCTATGTATCCATCCTTTATACCTCCAGAGTAGGTGAGGGTATTAAGAGTTTGCTAAACCAGCTTTCAGTCAGCTGCTTAGAAAATTGCACCTCTTGGTCCTACACCTCAATTTGGAAAATGATGCAGAAATTTCTATTTTATTAGCATTCTTGGTGGAGGTGGGATAAAGAAACAGGGGAGGGTCTGCCTACGTGGGTGAAAGGAAAGGGCTTCTAAGCAATAGTGGATCAATAATAAGACTGTATCCTAGAAAGAATGTAGTCCGTGAATGACATAACAGGACCAGTCTCCCGGACTTTCCAGTACATGTTATTCCTTAGGGTGGTCCATGGGTGTCAACTTCCCCAAGTGAGGACACTGTTCATTATGGGTCTGAGTCCGATGAGCAGCTGGGACCCTTGGGACTGTTATTTTAATTAATCCATAAGAGCTATTCCCAGACTTCTGTGCTATGGGCTATTTTGGCAGGACAGGAAAGATACCAGCAGGTAGTTGCTTCCCACAATTTAAAGGAAATATTACCAAACAGATAATTCACCCTTTGAATAAGTGTAAAATTTTCTGGGACACAGAGTCCAGGGGAGGTCAGAACAGACCAGGTCAAGGGATCAGTTCCGACCTATTATTATCTATAGCTCAGAGCTGTGGTTAGGCCACATGCTGGGGAGTGACAATGCTGTTACCAACACTCATGCAATATGGAAGCATTTTTTAAATGATGTTAAAGCTAGAAGGAGATTTACACAGTGTCTAGCCCGTATGTCTCACGTTAAGATGAAGAAACAGACCTAGAGAGAGTGGGAATTTCTCAAAGATGCTCTGTAAATTAGTGGCCAAGCCAGGATTCAAAAGCAGGTACCCCAACTACTAATCTAATGATCTTACCATTTTTGCAGTCTGGATTTGGCAGTGGTTTCTGTGTTTTATTGTTTCATTAGCACAAAGTATAGGACAGTACTCCAAAAAGTTTCTAGGTCTTCACAACACTAATTTGTTTCCTTCCACATCTTCCTTTCCTTTGCCTTCTCAGCACATCTTCTCTTCCATCTTAGATACTCTCTGATTTTCTAAATGTTGTAAAACACACACACACACACACGATACTGCTATGTGTATTTTGTATATTCCCTCCTCAAATCAAGCTCCAGATATTTCTTTCATATTTTCCACTGTCCCATTAGAATGTACTAATTGTGAGTTCCCTTCTCTCCTCTAAGTGATAACAAAGGATGCTGATGTGTTCAAGAGAAAAGTCCATTCCTATTTATGCTAGTAAGTAAATTATTGTATCCTCTCAGTTATCCGGGGCAGAAATGAACAAAAACCAGAATGAGTAAGTTCACAGATAAGCTTATCACCTATAAATGGATACTAAATTCAGTTTTAGTTTCTTGAGAACTAAATCTGAACCAAAGCCAAAAAAGCAAATACTGGATTGTGTAAGTTTTTGTTTTGTTTGTTTTGTTTTTTAACAAAAAGATGCTTGCTGATTCAACTTCAGAAACCAAACTTTTCTTGAAATAAAATAGCATTTACTCATGTACAGAGTCAAGGCAAGGATATTTAAGAATCTAAGGGAAAAAAACCCACTAAGTATGTTTTAATGTTTAATGTAGATAAAAACATTCCACTCCAAATAATGATTATTGATATTATCTTCAACAGTGAAAACAAAAAGTCTGACACTGCAGACCATCTAAAGACTGAGAAGTAAATACAACCAGGAAGTAGAGTCAACTGAGTTCAAGGTTTAGGCAGAAACTTGATCAAGAATAGCTTCTATATATTTCAATATATCTGATAGTCATGGTGTGTGTGTTTGGGCAGGGGTATTATCCTCTATCCAGAAAGACAAGAAAGACATGGAATGTTCTTGGACTATTGGAGACTTCCCAGTATCATAACCAAAATCTGTGCTTCTGTGGGTGTCAGAAGAGGGGAAGAATGTGACAGACTGGGAAAATGATGTTCCGAAACCAAAAGACCAGACTGGTCCAATTATTCCATGATGACATTCCACACCTACCCAGAGATCACCAGCTCACAATGCCTTTAAATGATATTTCATCTTGTATATTAAACTAAATATACAAGACATTCTTTAGGAATCACCAAAACAAACCACTGAAGTTTTAAACTATCAAACCACAGGTCAGAGCCAATGTTTTTAATATGAATTTACTTAAGTAAAGCATTTTTAGCTGCACAGTCTAAACAATTCTCTAATGTCTTGCCTTAGAACCAATTGACTCTTTTATTATCCTGTCACCTGAAAGTATTTTATTTGTACTCCCTAGAAGTAGCACACTTTAGGGAAGTGAATTCTGGCAAGTATCTGGTTAGTACGGTCCATATAGCCAAGCCAAATTTCGCAGTACACCCAGATCATAAAATAATTCAGTTACCTGGATAAGTAAAGTAGCTATCCAGAACCAATTGTAGGCAACAAAGAGTAAGACAAATATCATCCAGAAAGTGATTCAGTGTTAATGCAAAGCATAAACCCCCCATCCTTATTAATACATTGGGGTCATGGGACACAAGGCTTGCACCAAGTGGCCTTTTGTGGCAGGATTCCCCTATGCTACTCTCAGCTAGAGACATTTTCTCGACAAAACTTACTTGACATCACCCATTTCCTAGAAGGCTTTTCTTTGCCCTATGACTGACCAGTTAGAGGATGAACAGGTGCCTGTGGATAATCCTGTCATTATTTAACTCAAAGGAATAACTGCTGTCAGAAATTTTAAGGACTGGGGCAGCAGGTCAGTGAGCCCCTGGGCCCCGGGGCACCTTACCCATTCTCTCCACAGCAGCAGTAGGTGATTGTGATTACAGACAAAGCAAATTCTTGACAGGAAGGGTGAAAGAAAGGTGCATGCACCAGCACTGATACGCGAATCTTTGGTGGTCCCCACCTTCCCCCAGTCATTCCAAGTGAGCTGCTCCTTTGCCTCCTGATGTGGCCGATGGGAAATGAGCCTCCAGGGCTGACAGCTAGAAATTAATTTGATCGATTTATTTTCTGTGTTTCATGTTTTGGGTGCAAATGCTTTCGCCATCCTGATGGAAAACATTTATGCTCTCCCATTCGCAGAAAACAAATTTATCGTGCCTAACTAACGGAATTCTTTTGCTGAAGGTCAGAAACAAATATTCCCATCCATCTCCTTTTACCTTTCTGAGCAGTACCAAGTTGTTTTCCTTTTTAATTTCAGACTAAAGGGAGCATTGTTTTCTAGCGAGGGGCTGGCTTGAGAGAAAGAGAGCAATTAGAACCGGAGTTTTCTACTGAAAACAAAACTTAGCATACCCCTCAAGAGAGGAATGAAGCAAAGAAATAAAAACCTTTCCTGCTTTTCCATGGAAGAGAAAATTTCAGTTATGCCTTAACTCAAGTAGAAAGAATACCATTTGGTAAGGACTATTAATTTACCATTTTTAGACAAGTGGAATCTGGCACCTAATTTGTCTGTATTTCTTGCTCACTTGAGACCAAATTCTGTCCTTGGCAGGCAACTTTCAAAGACAGCAGAGGAAACTAAACATGCATGATTGGAACTAAACATGGTTAGTCCTATAAACTAACTCCTCATTAAAGACGAGTAGTTTTCAGCTTTTAGCTAACAGGGGAAAAGTTCACAGGTCCCTAAGAAAGGAAAGCTGATGTTCACTCAGTGCCCGTCACTTGCTCAGTTGTATGTGACAAATGACCTACTCCAGTCGGGCAGAGTTAATCATGGACATCCTTGAAGTGCTGTTAGGACCAGAGGGCTAGCTTTAAGGGGTGGGGCGAGCAGGAGGCTCACAGCAGAGAGCCACCTTGCCCTCACCACAGGGGCACAGCTGAGACAAAATGGTAAAGGGAACCAAGTCTGTGTCTAGGTCATGTAGCCCTTGCTTCCTTTACCTAAAATGTATCTTTCAAACAGGCGTCCAACCCCCTTTCTGTCCAACCTTCTCTGCTCCTGCTCTGTGAGAATACTCTAATGTTGCTCAGATATTCATTGCCTCAAGTGATCAAAAGGGGATGCAGGGCTTCCCTGGTGGCGCAGTGGTTGAGAGTCCGCCTGCCGATGCAGGGGACGCGGGTTCGTGCCCCCGGTCCGGGAAGATCCCACATGCCACGGAGCGGCTGGGCCCGTGAGCCGTGGCCGCTGAGCCTGCGCGTCCGGAGCCTGTGCTCCGCAACGGGAGAGGCCACAACAGTGAGAGGTCCGCGTACTGCAAAAAAGAAAAAAAAAAGGGACGCATAAAAGCTAATCAGCTCCGTGTGGAAACAGTGTTTTCCTGACTACGTCTTTGTTAGGGGCAGAAAGGCAAAACCCCTCCTGCCCCAGACAGGTTCCACTAAGGTGGCTGTCACTCTGCCTCGTGGACAGTGCTCTGGGTGATGAATCCCATTGGCTGTTTCTAATGAGAAGGCCATCATCCAAACACCTGATCTGAAAGAAGCACCATGAGAAGGAGGAGGAGAAAGAAAACAGAGAAAAGTGCAAAGTATGGTGAGTAAAGAGAAAACACACCCAGATTTTAGAAAAAAAAAAGTCAAATTTGATTCCTTTTATCTGGATTTAGCCATTCATATGGAATTGGAAGCCTCAATTGATTTTGCCTGAAGCCATCAGACCTTGGCTATTATCCTTTTTTTTTTTTTTTGCGGTACGCGGGCCTCTCACTGTTGTGGCCTCTCCCGTTGTGGAGCACAGGCTCCGGACGTGCAGGCTCAGCAGCCATGGCTCACAGGCCCAGCCGCTCTGCGGCATGTGGGATCCTCCCGGACCGGGACACGAACCCGCGTTCCCAGCATCAGCAGGCGGACTCTCAACCACTGCGCCACCAGGGAAGCCCCTATCCTTTTCTGCTTTGTTTTCCACAAAGCAGAACAAGGAGTAAATTAGGTCTTCAGTTTCTATGTCTCTTTACAAATCTGAGCTCATGGGATGAATAATGCAAAACACATTTCAAATTTAAAGAACACATAACAAAAGTTTCTTTTCAGAATTAGAGAGGGATAAATGCTTTCTCACCCTAATGCAGCTCAAGAGGAAAAGATTCCAATGTCAGCACTTGGCAGTTGAAATAATCAGTTTCTAGAGAAATACAGAGGCAATAATATTATTGAGGTATCAAAAAGTTATGTAAGCCTTGGTGCTCCTTTTTGAATCTCAGCTTTAGCTTCTGAGTCAGAAGTACTATTACCCTTTTCTGACCCATCCAAAGGTATAAAAGAGGAGACTGTCAAAATCTTTCTTTTGTTCTTTCCCATTAGCCATTAATTTATCATCTTATCTCTTTTGTTTTTAATATTGGAAGCCCTGAGACACAGGAAGAGAAATTACTATCAGAAAGGAACAGAGCTGGGCATCCTCTTGGTGATGAGAGGAGCAGCTGGTAGAATTCTGAGGTGGGGGGGGGGGAATCCTATTTGAAACTCATAAGAAAAGGCCTGAAAAAGAGCAGTTTCCAAGTGGAAATAGCAAAAAGAATGTCAGCTCACCTAGAAATTATAGGTACCATGAGATTCATTTCATATACTTCAAGACTTTTAGTTCCCCTAAGAATGTGTGCTACAAATCTCCCTGCAAAAGGAAAAATCAAAGGACTTGAGGCCCTTCTCTCTATAAACCACTCACCTAACAGAGTGAGTACTGAAATGGGCCAGAAATTCACAATTTGGCTGGGAAATCAAGTATAAATTCACAACAAACAAACAAAACAAAAATAAGGATTATGAAGAAGTAGAGAGAAATTAAGATCAAGTGGCCAGTAGTTGATGAGAAAAAGAATGTGATTCAGGGGAAGAGAGGGGGAAGGTAGCTTTGTATTATGGAATAATTATAAATAAATTATAAATACTGAAGAAGATGCACCCATCTATGTATGGAGGAAAAAATCCAGGAAATAGAGAAGTCCTACCACCACCTTAGGGTACTCATTAGTTCTTTTTTTTTCTTTTCTACACACACACACTGTATTTTATTTCTACAAGAGATAAATAAACTGACACCAAGCATTGTAAATGGATGACCACAACAAAAGCAACAATGATTGCAATTACCAAACACAAAACACACTCATACTATGTCATAATATTGACATTCAGTCCAGTAATCCTCCACTGCAACAGTTCCTTTACTTTGCAGTGAAAATTGATTTGTATATTAGGTATTCATTAGTTCTGCTCACCAAGATCTGGCTTCTCTCTTCTTTCAGAGCATAGTAGGATTGCAGTGCCTCCTTTCTTGTGGTTGGGGGTTCATGTGATTAGCTCTGACTAATGAGTTGAGAAAGGAAGTTATAAGTGTTACTTCTGTGCTAAAAGTGAGATCCTCTAAGACTTTCTTTCCCTTTCGGGTATGAGAAGCAATTTTGGACATTATGGAACTGAGATTTTGGAGGGTGTTTTGTTAATGCAGCACAACCTAACTTATCCTGACAGATACACAACCACAGATTCAATAAAAGAAATACAAATTTGTGCAGTGGCCAAGGAATCCCTCTTGAGGAAAACAGAAGAAATCATATGCAAAACTGATATAGTATCTAATAGGAATTCTTGTCTTCCTGGAATGTATACTTGAGGTGGTACAGAGAATCTGCAAGAATGAGCTCACCAACATTTGCTAAAGCACAGCTAAACAACTTCAATCTTCTGAAAAATAAAGAAAGAAACCTGGGCTATATCTCTTAGAATTAAGTGTTGGGAATAAAACTGAAGGAAGAGGAGAAGCCAGATGGTATTTTTTTCGATCTACTTTACATTTATGTTCCTGAAAGAAGAGCTAAGGGGGTGTCCATAGTTATGCAGAAGGGATCATATGAAGTACCAGAGGATACTGCAATGCAAGGGATGCATCTTCAACTAATCAACAAAGCAGCACTTGTGGGCATATTCTCTTATGTAAACAAGGGAGTTAAGAAAGAAAATGTAAGGGAAAGAGAAAAATGACCCCCAAATAGCTCAAATCTATGTATTGTCCTCAGAGGAAAACAGTTGCAGCATAAGTCATACATTTCTCAAAGGGACAAGAATTGCTTCCTGGCGGGATGGGAGCAAAAGAGTATCAAATATCAGATATTAGAAAGGTACATGGCCTTCCACAGTGCATAAACAGATCTACAGAATATCTGTGGTATTAACATCATATGTAGGAGGTAACTAAGAAAAAAACTCTTAAAAATGTTACTAAGGGGGACAATAATGAATAATAATTTTTTAAAAAGGTTAAGAAACTCTAGCATAGATGAACAAATACAGTGATTTTTAGAGGAGAAAAATACAAACAAAGGGGAAAAGGACCAAAATAAATATTTATAGTCATGTATATGTGCCAAAGCAGAAAATATGATAAACCAGGTCACTCTGAAATGGCATTCAGAATTAAAGGCAACTTTAAAATTTACCCTGAGTCTTAGCTGAAAAGAACCATTTCTCATCTTCTGTACATGCCCTAGAAGCTCATCAGAGAATGCCCACCCTGTTTTCACTCATTCAAATTCTTTGCAGCAATGTAGTCTAAAAGTTTATATTTCAAACCTACACAGCCTCAGTCATGGAATTATGCCCATTTTTTTTCTTTGAACTTTTACTTTTAAACTTGCTTTTGTGAACTCTCCTTCCTGTACATATGGTTCCATGTCCTATTTTCCTTTTCTTCATTATTAAGAACTCCAGAAGGTTATGGTCAGATTTTTCCAGGTCCCTTTATTTATTTTTAATTCTAACATTACCTAACAGATGAGAATTAAATGCAGAACAAAAGTCACCATTATGATTTCCTACCTACTCTTCAACACAGCCGTTTTGGTAAAATCATTCTAGACTGTAGTGTATGTTATATTTCTAAAAGCTATGGATATACAGTTGGTATAGGAGAAGCTGAAATACAGTATCACTATTAAATTTGACCTTGGTAACAATTCTGTAATTTGTATTAGGGATCTAGTACTCTATCCCCTACTAGGTTGAGCAAACTACAGAAAACAACTGACCAGCTCTTCTTTTAATCCTTACTAAGATTTTGTCCAGTATGTTCCCATCTTGAGGTTTAATTTTTTTCAAATTAACATATAGCTGATTTACAATATTATGATAGCTTCAGGTGTACAGCAAAGTGATTCAGTGATATATACATTTTTTTTCATTAGAGGTTATTACAAGATATTGAATATAGTTCCCTGCACTATACAGTAAATACTTGTTGCTTATCTATTTTATGTATAGTGGTTTGTATCTGTAATCCTATACTCCTAATTTATCCCCTACCCCCACCCTTTCCCCTCCGGTAGCCATAAGTTTGTTTTCTATGTTTGTGATTCTGTTTCTGTTCTGTATATAGATTCATTTGTATTATTTTTTAGATTTAAAAATGTGATATATGATATGTGTCTTTCTCTATCTGACTTACTTCGCTTAGTATGATATCCTCTAGGTCCATCCGTGTTGCTGCAAATGGCAATACTTCACTATTTTTATGGCTGAGTAATGTTCCATTGTATATATGTACCACATCTTCTTTATCCATTCGTCAGTGGACACTTGGTTTGTTTCCATGTCCTAGCTATTGTAAAGAGTGCTGCTATGAACATTGGGGTGCATGTATCTTTTCAAATTAGAGTTTTCATCTTTTTGGGATCTATGCCCAGGAATGAGATTGCTGGATCATATGGTAGCTCTATTTTTAATTTTTTAAGGAATCTCCATACTGTTTTTAATAGTGGCTGCACCAATCTATATCCCCTCCAACAGTGTAGGAGGGTTCCCCTTTCTCACACCCTCTCTAGCATTTATTATTTGTAGACTTTTTGATGATAGCCATTCTGACTGATGTGAGGTGATACCTCATTGTAGTTTTGATTTGAATTTCTCTAATAATTAGTGATGTTGAGCAAGTTTTCATGTGCCTGTTGGCCATCCATATGCCTTCTTTGGGAAAATGTCTATTTAGAACTTCTGCCAGAAGATAACATAGGCAAAACATTTGCAGACATAAATCATAACAACATTTTCTTAGATCAATCTCCCAAGGAAAGATAAATAAAAGCAAAAATAAAAATGGGGCCTAATTAAACTTAAATGCTTTTGCAAAGCAAAGGAAACCATCAACAAAAAGAAAAGACGACCTATGGAATGTGGGAAAATATTTGCAAACGATGCAACTCACAAGGGGTTAATATCCAAAACATACAAACATCTCATACAACTCAATATCAAAATACCAAACAACCCAAACAAAAAATGGGCAGAAGAGCTTTAAGAATTTTGACAATAATATATACTTTGTCAATATACAAGGCCATAAGCTCATGGTATAAAATAGAGAGTCTTGGCCCATAGATGTGTTAAGAAAGTGGTAAGAGTACCACCTGTTTGAAATGGTGCCCCCTGTACTGGAAGGAAGCTGTACCAGATACAGGAGGTATGCTTTGCACTTACCTATGATCATGGCAGACAAATTAACAACCCCAGCATCTTGCCCATGTTGTCTAGATATGGCTTCACAATCATTCTAAACAAAAGCCTTCAAACCATAGAACCGCTGTTAGTAGAGAAGGTAAAATTTATCCTGGAAGAAGGATCTAAACTGTGATTTTACATTATATTTCTGCTTTTAGATTGGCCCAATCCGATGCACTTGAACATTTATGTACAGTTCAGCAGGCATAAAAGAGGAAGAATGAATATTGCAGGTGCTTATTAGTTTACTTCCCAGTGAATGACTGGATACCCAAAACAAAAACTGTGGCTTTTCATATGAACTTCTGTACTTACTCACTGAGTTTTGCAATGATTTTATGAGTAGCCACCAAAGCCTTTCCTTCTTTGATGAGGATGAGACTGAAATGCAAGTGTATCCGGAAAGAAAACATAGTGGCTTTTTGCTAACAAAGATATAAATAACCATGAGCAAATTCATTTCTGTGAGTGGATTTGATAAAGAACATGCAGAGCAGAAGCCTCTGCTTTGGACACAGAGAGCATAATGGAAACAGGGTGGTGGAGACACACATGAACATTTAGCAGAAGTTCAGGATTAGCTCCAGGATTACAAATGCTACTGTTTTATTTTGTAACTCTTACACCATAATAACCCTATATTCTTGCACTGAACCTTAAAAGTTATTCTTTCTCAGATTTCTTGCCTAAAAGTCAATTTATTTTTGATGACCCAAATGCCATTATAACGAATGATCATTGATAAATTGCAGGGGATATGACCAATTTTACAGCAGACATACAGAAGCAAAAACTAAAGCTCATGCTTCCTCCTAGGAGATAACCTAGAAAACCATTGGCAGGCATGGTATACAAGGTGAAGGCACCTTGATTGTTGAGTTGAGCCTTGAAGAAGGACTGGGGACACTCCATCAGATGTGTTTAGGGTTTGACAGGTAGGTCAGTAGGAGTGGGAAACAAGGTGAAAGATAGAAACATTTGGAATAGGAGAAAGATAAATAAATAAGGAAACTTAAGATAATAGTATAATATTTCAAGTGAAAGATGATGAGGTGTGAAGTAGGAGGGAATAGAGAGATAATTGGAAGGGCATCTAAATAGGTCTCTATAATCAACAAGATATATCCAGTTTTGTGAGTTTTTTGGTAAGAAAAGTCAATGAGTAACTGGACACACAAAAAAATCCTTTAAGCACCAAGGAATTCATTACAAAGTTAACAGGGAGTTATTGAATTCAGAAGCTAAATATTTTTTTATTGTGTCTATCGTGTGTCATAAACTAAACCTTGCAAGTTACTAAAATTAATAGGACATAGATATTGCCCTGTAGAGACTCACAATAGAGTCATCAGGGATGGAGGGGGAAGAAATACAGGTGGGTCAATAAATCTAATAAAAGATTCAGTGCAATGAGCAGAACGGAGGAAATCATTATTTCTGTCCTGAGAAGCTCCGTGGGAGATACTGCTCTTCAGGCCTGTATAGCCCCAGCCCTATAACCAAAGTATTGTGATAGTGGAGAGAAGAGTGTATCTAAAGTCGGAAGGCCTGGCTTCCAGTCCAGGAGCTATTACCCTATTACCCATATGTGGAGACAAGAAGGCCTATTCAATAATTGGGCTAGTATGTCTTGTGCAACGCGCATCAATAAGCTAGGTGGACCTAATGGCACCCATTCTCCTAGGAGGAGGGACCACATCTTCCTAGGGGCCTGGGCTCCCCCAAGCTATGCTGAATGTGGCTTCCAAAACCTGGGGGCCCTAAGGTTTTCAGGTGCCAAGCAGCTGGCATCTCCCAGCACTCCCTTAAACAGAATACATCTATGTTCAGTCTGCCTTTTTTCCTGAGTCCCATATGTCAATTTCCCTACAGAACATTACTCCACACTTATCCCATAAGAAGAGAGCATCAGCAGGACAACGTCCCATCCCTAGGGTCCTCCTGCATGGTGCCAGCATTGCTCTGGCCTCAGCACACCTCTCTGAGGGCTAATGAGGGAATAGGGCCAGCAAGCCTTCTCTTGCTGGACCTTGGCTGACAAATGCCCCAACTAAAGCCTGTTCCTAAACCCAGACCCTACACTCCAGTAACCCAAAGCAATGTGCAGCAAATCACTTGACCTCTCCCAAGCCTCAGTTTTTGCATCTGAAGAATGAGGAAAATAAATACCTCCCCCATGCACTTCACAAGGTAATAATGACAATTCGAGGAGCTTTGTAAATTGAAATGCGTTATACTCATGTGGGGTGTTATTTTATTTTATTTTTTTAAGGTTTTTTTTGATGTGGACCATTTTTTAAGTCTTTTTAAAATTTGTTACAATCTGCTTCTGTTTTATGTTTTTGGTTTTTTGGTTGCGAGGCATGTGGGATTGTAGCTCCCAGACCAGGGATCAAACCCATACCTCCTTCATTGGAAGGTGAAGTCTTAACCACTGGACCACCAGGGTGGTCCCCATGTAGGGTGTCATTTTTATCATAGGAGAGTGAACAGTCACTGAGCACAGACTCTGTGGTTGGCACCTAAACCTTCTGTTTACCACACACTGCTGCTTAGTCTGATCCACAGATAATTAAAGGTGGATCAGAGGCATATGCAAAATAACATGGAAAAACACCAAAGGCAAAAATAAAGATCAGAGAAATGAAAGTAAACAGGAACATTAAAATGTGGATGTGTCATCCATGAGCATGCTGAGTCACCAGTCTGGCCCTGAGCTTCCTGGAGTGCCAAGTCAAGAGGAAGCATGTTATCTACAGATTTGTCATTGACAGCAAGAAAGACATATATCATGCCTAAGGGGAATGTTTTTTCATGGAAGGAACTCAGTGTGAAGAGGTCAATGGTTTTCTCCCCCACTTCCCACCATAAATGTAATCTTGAGTTTCTTAACATAACTCCTATTGCTCAATTCAAGTTAATCTATTCCATAGAGAACACAGCATTTGTGATCTGATCAGAGTTGATCCAGAGATAAAATAGAGAACAGGGAAAGCTTATATTTTGTAAGGTAAAGATATGAATCTTTCAAAAAAAAATCCACATACCCCTAAGTCTCACTTCTTTAGAAAGCTTCTAGAAAATCCCCAACTCACATTTAATCAGCAAGTGTAAAAATTAGGAGTGGACTTAGATATCTTTTAGTGCCACTCCCATTTTACTGAAAACAAAACTGAGACCACCAGATGGGACATCTCTTTTCTAAAGTCACAGAAGCCTTTGTTGCCAAGACCGACCCAGGTCTGGCTCTCTCTAGGGTGCATGAAAGTGCAGTCCCCCCAGCTCTGAGCAATGGTAACACCTCCACTGTTGCTCACAAGAAATGGTGCTCATTCATTGCCCCATCACTGTTAGTTGGGTCTTCCTACCTAGATAGCAAGCTCTTCGAGTCAAATTCCTTTCTATCTTCATAGCCCTTAGCCCAGAACTGGCAACCCAGTAGATGCTTAACATTGCCTGAGTAAGGGATGTGAGTTGAAATAAATTGAGTGCTTTCCATTAAAATTTGAAGACGCAGCCCAAATGCCAAATTCCAGGCTGTTCCTCACTTCCTGGCAGTAAACAAGCCTACTGGAGGACAGCAATGACATTTCCTACAAAATAAATTGTGTGAATACCAGAGCCAAGTGATATTTTTCAATAAAACTTTGGCCAAAATTAAGAAAACATTAGTACTTTTACCTTCACCTCCCTCTCTTATGGGCCAGAGGTGCTACAAAAATACAAAATTATAAGATTACTAAACTTGTTATAGATTTTTTTTCTTGAAACATTAAGGCTAATTTAACAGGCAAAGCAGTTTTATATTATGAGAACTCTTAAATACACACAAGAAAAAGTATGTGGGGCATATTTCAGTTTACACAGAGTTAGTAAACATCGATTCTCAATCTAATACCACCAAAAAAATTAAAAGGATGGAATTAAAGAGTTGCCTAGATGATGATGATGATGATTAAAAAAAGTCATTGGGCTGCATGAGCTGTTTGTATATTTTGGAGAAATCCTTTGTCAGTTGCCTCATTTGCAAATATGTTTTTTTTTTCCCATTCTGAGGGTGGTCTTTTTGTCTTGTTAATGGTTTCCTTTGCTGTGCAAAAGCTTTTAAGTTTCATTAGGTCCCATCTGTTTATTTTTGTTTTGATTACTCTAGGAGGAGGGTCAAAAAAGGTCTTGCTATGATTTATGTCAAAGAGTGTTCTACCTATGTGTTCCTCTAAGAGTTTTATGCTGTCTGGCCTTACATTTAGGTCTTTAATCCATTTTGAGTTTGTGTATGGTGTTAGGGAGTGTTCTAATTTCATTCTTTTACATGTAGCTGTCCAGTTATCCCAGCACTACTTATTGAAGAGGCTGTCTTTTCTCCATTGTATATTCTCGCCTCTTTTATCAAAGATAAGGTGACCATATGTGCATGGGTTTATCTCTGGGCTTTCTATCCTGTTCTATTGATCTATATTTCTGTTTTTGTGCCAGTACCATGCTGTCTTGATGACTTTAGCTTTGTAGTATAGTCTGAAGTCAGGGAGCCTGATTCCTCCAGCTCCGTTTTTCTTTCTCAAGATTGCTTTGGCTCTTCAGTCTTTAGCATTTCCATACAATATCAAAAAAACAAACAACCCAATCAAAAAATGAGCAGAAGACCTAAATAGACATTTCTCCAAAGAAGACATACAGATAGCCAACAAACACATGAAAAGATGCTCAGCATCACTAATCATTAGAAAAATGCAAATCAAAACTACAGTGAGGTATCACCTCACACTGGTCAGAACGGCCATCATCAAACAATCTACAAAGGATAAATGCTGGAGAGGGTGTGGAGAAAAGGGAATCCTCTTAAACCGTTGGTGGGAATGTAAATTGATACAGCCACTATGGAAAATATTATGGAGGTTCCTTTAAAAACTAAAAATAGAACTACCATATAACCCAGCAATCCCACTCCTGGGCGTATACCTGGAGAAAACCATAGTTCTAAAAGATACATGCACCCAATATTCATTGTGTCACAATTTACAATAGCCAGGACATGGAAGCAACCTAAATGTCCATCAACAAAGGGATGGATAAAGAAGATGTGGTACATATATACTATGGAATATTACTCAGACATAAAAAGGAATGAAATTGTGTCATTTGCAGAGACATTGATGGACCTAGAAACTGTCATAAAGAATGAAGCAAGTCAGAAAGATAAAAACAAATATTGTATATTAACACATATGTGGAATCTAGAAAAATAATATAGATGATCTTATTTGCAAAGCAGAAATAGAGACACAGATGTAGAGAACAAACATATGGATTCCAAGGGGGGATAGGGGGTGGTGGTGGGATGAATTGGGAGATTGGGATTGACATATATACACTACTATGTATAAAATAGATAACTAATGAGAACCTATTATATAGCACAGAGAACTCTAGTTGGTGCTCTATGGTGACCTAAATGGGAAGGAAATACACAAAAAGAGGGGATATATGTATACATATGGCTGATATACGCTGACACAGCAGTGTAAAGCAACTATACTCTAATAAAAAAATAAAATGAAATGAATAAAAAATATATTTACTGAAAAAAGTCATTGGCATTTATTACATATCAGGTACTTCCTAAGTGCTTTACACATATTTCGATGTTTAATCCTTACAGAAACCCTAGGAGGTAGATATTACTGTTATCAACATTAACAGATGGAGAAACTGAGGTGCCAAGTGGTTAACTTGTCATGGTAACCTAACAAGTATCTGGCCCAGGATTCCAGCTCATGGAGTCTAACTGGGAACTGTAAGTTCCTAGGCTAAACTCTCTCCTAACAATTATTAACATATATTGAGGATTTATGATCTTCTTACTATTCTAAGTGCTTTTACATGTATTAACAGATGTGATCTTATTATAATCTCATCCTTACTTTACAGAGCAGGAAACTAAAGTACCAAGAGGCTGAGAAGTTTGCACAGATCACATAGGTAGTAATGGAGCTAAGACTTGAACTGGGGCAAACAGGTTTCTGCACCCATTTTTGTAACTGGTATGCTATAGTCCTTTCCCTCAGAGGGAAACAAGTGAAAAAGCTATGTTTTAACTCTTGTCCATCCCTCCCACATTAGACCTCCTTAGGACTTCCTCATCTCTGGCCTAAATTGCTTCCACTGCCTCCTAATTGGCCTCCTTCTTCCAGGCTTGCCCTTTAAATCCCTTCCCACATATTAAGTGTGTAAGGTAGATACTACTCAGGACCCAAATGCTGGAGAGGGTGTGAAGAAAAGGGAACACTCTTACACTGTTGGTGGGAATGTAAATTGATACAGCCACTATGGAGGACAGTCCATACTGTTACTGTGTTTAAGGAACCTCCATAGGTTCCTTAAAAAACTAAAAATAGAGCTACCATATGACCCAGCAATCCTACTCCTAAGCATATACCCAGAGAAAACCATAATTCGAAAAGATACATGCAACCTTATGTTCATTGCAGCACTATTTACAATAGCCAGGACATGGAAGCAACCTAAATGTCCATCAACAGAGGAATGGATAAAGAAGATGTGGTGCATACATACAGTGGAATATTACTCAGCCATAAAAAAGAACAAAATAATGCCATTTGCAGCAACATGGATGGACCTGGAGATTGTCATACTGAGTGAAGTCAGACAGAGAAAGACAAATATCATATGATATCACTTATATGTGGAATCTAAAGAAAGGGTACAACTGAACTTCTTTAAATAACAGAAGTAGAGTCACAGATGTAGAAAACAAACTTATGGTTACTAGGGGTACAGGGGGCAGGGATAAATTGGGAGATTGGAATTGACATATACACATTACTGTGTATGAAATAGATAAGTAATAAGGACCTCCTGTATAGCACAGGGAACTCTACTCAATACTCTGTAATGGCCTATATGGGAAAAGAATCTAAAAGAATCTAAAAGAAAGAATGGATAAATGCATATGTATAACTGATTCACTTTGCTGTACACCTGAAACTAGCACAACACTGTAAATCAACTAGACTCCCATAAAAATTAAAAAAAAAAAAAGCAGTTCTACTTTTAACACGGCCCTACCCAAAACCCTTCAGTCATTCCCCACCCACACAGCTAAGGTCTGGACCCCTTAAAGTCACCCAGCAGGTTAATCATGATCTATCTCACCCTTTTCTCCTTCTTTGGCCTCACCTCCCTCCACCCCTTTCTCACTTCCTCACTGGTCAGCCTCCAACAACCCTGAACTGCTGGAAGTTCCCCCTTACACTGTATCTCTTGCCTGAGCACTTGTGTTCACATTGGTCTTCCTGTGTGTAATGAGTTGTCCCAGGATCATCTTCCATTTTATCTGGCTTCTACCCATCCTTTAAAGACTCAGTTCAAGTGCTGTCTCCTCCTGGAAGCCTCCCCTGCCTCCTCTCACCAGTAACGGCTGCTCACAGTTGTCTGATTGACCCCACTGGACGCTCAGAGGAAACAAAGCCTATTAGTGACTACTGATGCTTCCATGCTAACTCTTCCTCAGGAAATGGTTCATGTACCTACAAAGTCTCACTGAAAATCTTCTGATGCCTCTTTGTTTCCAAGATGTTTTCAGTTATGCACTAATTATAAGGCTGAAGCTGACGCTATTGTCACTTTTTTTGTGAATACGTGACATCTAGTAGGAACCAAACAGAACTATAAATTACCTAGTTGATGAAAATTCTCCACATATCCCTTGAGAATGTTTTACAGATCTTTTATAACTGGCTCAAACAGCTGCAGCTTTCTCAAAAAAGGCATCGCACTTACAGTTAACTTTTTAATTAACTTTAATAGCACAGATAGCTAAAGAAAGGAAGTACCTGGAAATTCTCACATCCAGGTACATTTGCGGGGTGGGAAGTGAGTTAGCAAGATACCTGCAAAGTTGTGCAGTTGCATTTTATGCCAAAAATGGAAATGTACACGGCTTACTGGACTTTACAAACACTTGAATGCCTTCCTCTACATTTGAAGTGCACATAGGCTCACTGTTAAGCGGCTTCAGGCATCACACCCATTAGGATTATCCTTCATCCTCCCCACTGAATTAACACACAGCCTTGAATCAATGTAAGAAAGACACATACTTTCAGTTTGGAGAAAGGAGTTGACAGTTGTTGATATGCTGGGTCTCCATTTACACTTTGTTAACTATGATGCGTACACTTTAGAGACTATGGACAGGCTTAATGGATATTAAATGAGATAATTAGGTTTTAATTAATTTTTTAAATGAGATAAGAGCTTGACACAATATATGTTAGTTACTTGCTCCCAAAGTGTGAGAAGAGAACAAGCCATTCTTCGATGCATGAGACAGGCCAAGTGCTACACTGGGGCTTTTCATTAATTATCAAGAACACTTTCCTCCTGCCTCTCTGAAAATCCAAATCCTACCCGCCTTCAGGTTTCAACTCAAACCTCGTGTCATCAAGAAACTCGAGCCAACTCTGATGTTCCCTCTTTGGCTTGGGGCTGAGTCTTCATCTTTTTCTTTGCCCCTAAGCTCCATACGGCATCCACCCAGGACAAGCCATCAGACAAGGACTTGATGCTTCCTTTTGAGGATTTCGTGAGGCATTAGGAATGCCAGCCCTGGAAGTCATATTCTCTCAACAAGGTTCTGAGGTGCTTTATGACCTCCGATTTCTGCCCTGATCCTGGACGCTTAAGCCAATACATCCACCAGAGTACTGATGGTTTATAGAAGGCCAGCCATGGGCCACCTGTTTAAAAAGCTGGTATTCATTAAGCAATGGTCCTAGACCAGGCACTTATCCATGAATTTTAGCACATAATTCTATTGAATCTGTAACATAACTCCAGGCATAAGTATAATTACTAGTCCCATCTAACTGATAAGAAATAAAGGAGATTTAGAGACAGTTTCCTAATCAAGGTCTTACAGGTTCTATGTGGTAGGGCCTGGATTCAAAGCCAGAAGTTACGTCCTTATTTTCCCTTGCTTTGTTCTTGTTGTAGGCAGAATTCTAAAATGGCCCCAGGATTCCTACTCTCCAATATACACACTGTGTATAATCCCCTCCCCTTGAGTATGGGAGAGATTTGTGAATATGAATGATGGGATTGTCACTCTCAATTTTAGGTTACTAATAAACTGACTTTGAGTTAATCAAAAAGAGATTTTTCTGGGTAAGCCTGACCTAATCAGTTGAGTACTTTCAATGAAGGTAAAATGTCAAAGACATACTCTCTTAGTGATCTTAAGGAAGTTTAAGAAAAGTACCCTGTTGTAGAGAGGGCCATGTCCCATGCAGGGGACAGCAGGAGATCTCTATTTACTGAGAGTGGCCCCTGGCTGGTAGCCAACAAGAAAGCAAAAAATATCAGTTCTACAACCACAAGGTACTGAATTCTGCCAACAAGCACATGGGCTTAGAAGAGGACCCTGAGCTCCAGAAAGGAACTCAACCTGGCCAATGCCATGATTTAAGCCTTGGGAAGCCCTGAGCAGAGATGCTCAGACTTTTGACCTACAGAAATGTTGATATAATTAATTTGTATTGTTTTAAGACACTAAGTTTGCAGTAATTTGAGCGACTGTAATAATTTTGTTCAAATTATTAAAAATCTGCAACAGAAAACTAATACAATTCCCCTACCTTTTCTTCCATATAGCTCCCACTCAGCTCCCGATTCTTGTTTCAGCATCCTGACTTCAGCCACTCCCGATTGGCCTTGCAGACTATTTCCTGGACTCCATCTTCTTGGCCTGGAAGAGCTGCGCTCAAATCGGCCACTACTTGGTTCTTTCTCCTGCTTCCCTTATCCTCCCTCCAGGTTCTGAACCCAATCCTGGCACTGACCTGTGGGGTCAGGGCTTCCCTTTTTGAAGGGGCCATTCCAAGCTGGAAACAATATTATAGAGAGATCTAAGGTCTCTACAGGCCACCAGAGGTTTTGTTTGTTGTGTGTATGTTAGTTGGGGGTGTTGGGCACACAGCTGCAAAAAGGAGAAAGGGATGCAGACAAGTTTCCCGTTTCCCCGTCCCCCACGTTATACAGATTAGCTCCAGCCAGAATAATTAACAGCATGATTTTGTTCAAGACAAAGATTATAATGCTAATAAATAAATAAAAGTTTGGTAACCACTGGTATCATAGAAGGGTGGTCCTAGCTCTGTGTACTGTGTGATAATGAGAAAAACATTTAAGCTATGTGCACTTCAGTCTATTTTTCTCTGAAATGAATACATTGGAAAAGATGATCTCTAAAGCCCCTTCCAGCTATAATATCCTATGATTGAAAGACTGTTAAGCCTAACATTTTGCAGTTGGCAGAATCTCTTGACCTGCTGAGCTTATGACCGACTCAGGTATAAGAGTCTCACTCATACAAGACCTAGAAGAGCCAGACCCTTCCATCTGGTTGCTCGGTTTCCAGATGGCCATTTACCTTCCTTCCAAAATCACCAGGGTACATATGGAGGGCTTCAGCAGAGAGGTCCAAGAGGTAACCTGGATCCTGACCCAAATGACAGGTTATTGGCAGAGCCTCTTGGACTCAACTGCCAAATACCCTGGGATCTGGGAATGCAGTGGGAAAACTAAAATCAGCTTCAGGAAGGAGGAAAGTAAACAAAATAATAATTGTAGATCAGGAGCTTGAGTAGAAAAAAATGAAAGTAAATGCAGCATCTTCTTGTACCTTGTCTTTGACTTTAGTCTTCCTTGGAGAGTTCTCTTCCAAGGGGGTATGAAAAGGGGCCAGCATTGTGGGCCAGGTGAAGGGGCAGAACCAGCTGTAGAGAGGACGCTGGGAGGATGAATTTCTGTTTCCACAAATAAGCATGCCATGACCATTTCTCTGATGTCAGGAATTCCTTTAAATTGGGTTAAATCCCATTATTTTGCAATAAGATGTAAGTTTGAAAATTAAAAAAAAAAAAAATAACCCTGGAGAAGTGAAGTCAAAACTAAGGTTTAAATGACTTAAGATGGAAAAGTTCCAAATTTCAAACTTTACAAGAAGCAGATGTACCTATGAAGGGGCACTGCTCATTTGTACATGAGTGTATTTTCGGATAGAGCAATTTATTCTAGGCCAGGCATTTCCTCCTTACTAGTAAATAACAGAGTTAGGATTCAAGCCTAGGGTCTCTGACTCCACAGTCATGTTTTCCTTTGTAGTACTATTCTTAAGGGCCCCATAAAGAATGAGTTATAAAAAACTTGGACAATTTCACAGAAACCAACCTCTAGCAAAGCTCTCCAGTCTTGATGTGAGCATTTGAGTGCAGGGGACACTGGTGGTACTCCATCCAAATTGCTGCAGATTCCTTTCCAAGCTTGATGTATTCATTACCCATCTTCTGCATGCTTGGAATCTGCAATCCTCTGAGGCTGGTCTGGTATAACATGCTTTCAGGATCAGGCTGTGTTTGGGTAAAATTGCACCTTTGCTTGATCTACTCCAGTTTCCTCTTTTGTTTCCCCTACTCCCTTTGGGGGTTGCTTCTGAAAACCCTTTCATAATAAATCCCTTACATGCAACTCCTTGACTTAGGGCTGCTTCTTGGAGACACCAACGTACAACTTTATGAGAGCATTTTAAATGAGTGATATTGTAGTTTTCTCTCCATTTTACCTTGTTTAATGAATTTCTCATCCATCAAGCTTTAGGGAGCTTCTAGCCCCAGTTCATATTGTTTATGTTCTTGAGTTAGTACAGAACTAAAGCAGTTCTCTAACCATGTCTTTCAATGTGCCACACTTAATTCTATAGCAAATATCTAGGGGACTGGTTAATAATACAATGTTAGCTTTTCTCATTGCAGTTATCTGGTCAAAAGACTATAGCTCTATCTTTCAGAAAGGAAGAGTTACAATGACCTATTTTTGATTGTGCAGAACCAAGTTATTCTCTTTCTGAGATGGTGAAAGCATTCTGATTGCTTCAAATAATGGGACTGATGCTGGCCTAAGCAATCAAGTGTATAAGGGATATAATAATCAAGATGTAATTGATCCTTGTATTGGCGTTACTCCAAATAAAGCAGAGATTGCAATCTTTGGACCTATTCAGTTTTCCATTAAGTAGAAGACTAAACTGAAATAGAGGATGTGATATTTAACAAGAATCCCTGTCTGGCTTAAGAGATTCATTACATTTGAATTCATCTTGTAAAGAAGGAATCGAAGTGAATCTGACTAAGAATATAGACATTCACTCCTTTTAACTATAAATAAATAAGAAAAAATATCTAAACTTCTTAGAAAATGAGCCTCCAGGATTAGAGAATAAGCTTTAAGTTTTCATGGAAATTGTTTTATGAAGATAAAAAACAAACAAAAATCTATGCTGTGAGACAAATTTTCTGAAGTCTGAGGGCCCCACTGCATACCTTGAAACTATAGTCTGTGTACTTGTACCCATCACTGCTGAGTCTTGGACCCTTTGGGTATGCTATGAGGAAAGAAGAGGGGGCACAATTGCAAAAGCTATTTTCAAAGGTTTGGGTGCATTCAGCTGCACATAACTCTCCAATTTCTTAATGATAGATAATGGTCAAGTTTTAATAGTTCTCCTTCCCTCTGCATCATTGAGGTGTTATGTAAAGAAATTCACATTGGCTATTGGATCACCCATAATGTTTAACACAAACAACAGGCACTTAACCAGCATTTGTTGGAACGATGGATAGATAGATGAAGGGGTGAATGGATGAGTGTGTGGGTGAATTGGTGGATGGATGGATGATGGTGAATGGAAAATGGATGGATGGAAGAAAGGATGAATGGACTATGGTGGAGAGATGTTGAATGAAGTAGTAGGAGGGAGAGTTCTCAACAAAAAGGTGAAGAAAGTAAACTTTTCTCTTTTTCCTGTACCTTCTCCTGGAGTCCATTCCCAGATATTCTCTGTCATTTAGATCTTTTCCCTCTTTCTGATCAAACATATTTTAAGAGAGGAGCTAATAAATCCATTCCCAAGAAAACATAAAATTGACAGAGCTCCACTGAGTCACACAATTTTTTTTTTAATTTGAGTAATGCACAAGCTACTTAAAAAAACAATTGTAAGATCTTTTTTTAAAAAAAATTAACCTATTTATTTGTTTATTTTTGGCTGTGTTGGGTCTTCGTTACAGTGCGTGGGCTTCTCATTGTGGAGGCTTCTCTTGTTGCAGAGCACTGGCTCTAGGTGCGCAGGTTTCAGTAGTTGTGGCACATGGGCTCAGTAGTTGTGTCTCACAGGCTGTAGAGCACAGGCTCAGTAGTTGTGGCACATGGGCTTCGTTGCTCTGCGGCATGTGGGATCTTCCCAGACCAGGGATTGGACCCGTGTTCCTTGCATTGGCAGGTGGATTCTTAACCACTGTGCCACCAGGGAAGCCCCAATTGCAAGATCTTGAAAATCCATCCATTAAGTTCATTGCAGCGTGGATGTTGCATAGCACCAGGGGGCACTATTCACATAGAACAATGTGAGAACTATGGCCCGAGAGGTGTAAAATATGATGACTTGGTTTACAGTTTCTCAAACTGAGTTTACACCGGGTTACACCTTTCCCAGGCTTAGTTTCATTTTTATAGGGGCCAGAGGAATCATTACATAATTAGGGAATACTGACAGAGTTGGTGAATATTATGGAGATGGTCCCTCCCAGCAATCTTGAAAAATGTCCCCACATAGATTCGTCTCAATCTAAAGAACGGGCAATTGAGAAATCACATAACTTAATGCTTGATGGACACCTTTATTTTAAGAGCATTTGGCTTTTGTCTGAATGCAAATTGACTAGCCTGAAAGATTGGGATGCTGTTCTTTTAAGTTCTGAATTTACATACCACACAGAGCTGTAACTATGAGTCAGAAGCCAAATCACACACACACACACACAAAACCCTTGTTATTCAGCAAGAAAAGTGTTACATACTAAAATTCACACCCACAAACATATCAGGCATATTTGGAATGCTGTGGAAAACATTAATTCAAATATATCGAGACATCACTGAAAACATTTTCCCAATTAAGAGAAAGATGAGGCATGGGTTGTTGATGTCCATTTGTCTGAGTAAGAGCCACTTCTTTCCAGATGGGAAATCAATATGAAATTTTGACTAGATGGTCTTCTCTTCTCCCCACGCATGTAAAAAAAGCATCTTCATGTATTCACTCCCATTAGCAATATGCTGAAAGGGCTCTTGAGAATACACATTTGGGAGAAACGTGGGAGCAGCATGAAAAAAAGGAAGCTTCAAGATCAAGGTATATTTTTAGTGGGGGAACAAATATGAGATTGTAATTTCCCCTAAGAAGATAATTTATAAGGACATATAGCAAAAGTGTGGAACAACGGGTACTTAGTCAGAAGTCAGTACACAAAATGATTGCTCTGCTAAGTCAGCAAAACTCAGGTAGACTGATCTTAAAGTCATGTAGAGCATAGCAGTGTCCAAATTATAAAGGCTGCGATGGTTTTGTGAATGTCTACGCTGATGGGAAGAGGAGGAATATTTTGTGAATTACTTGAACAAAGATAACTTGGTGATGTGGTTGCACGAAGAGTATTTTTCTTGCTTATCAGTTTACTCAGAAACTGGGTACCCTGTATCTGGAAATCAAAATTGTGTTACTTTTATACTGATGCATAACAATAACCACAGACATAGTGGCTTAAAACAGCACACATTTACTATCTCACAGTTTCTGTGGGTTAGGAGTTCAGCACAGAGGAGGTGGTCTCTCTGCTCAGGGTTTCACCAGACTGGAATTAAAGTGTCTGTTGGGGTCTGATTCCATCTGAGACCTCTTCCAAGTTCACTGGTTGTTGGCAGAATTCTGTTCCTTGCACTTGTAAGACTTGTAAGACTAATGGGAACTAAGGTTCCCATTTTCTTGCTAGCTGTCAATCAGGGGCTATTCTTTGCTATTAGAGACCTCGCACGGTTCCCTGTCTTATGGACTTCTCCACATGTGGCAGTTTGCTCCTTCAAGACCAGCAAGAGTCTCTCTTTTCTCCCTCTCAGTCTGCTAAGATGGAGTTTAATATAATAAAACATAACGTAATCAAGGAAGTGACTATACCCCAATATTCATAAGTCCTGTCCATACTCAATGGGAGACCATTATTCAGGGTATATATACCAGAAGACAGAGTCTTGGGTGCCATGACAGAGTCTTGGGTACCATCTCAGAATTCTACCTACAATCAGCAGTTTCAGCTACCTGAAGTAAAAAGAATGCTCATCTCCTGCCATGGGGAATTTTGTGTGATCTATTGCCATTTCCGTAACCACAGTGTTCGGAATAGAGATTAAGAAAGGGGGAATTTGATTGTGATCATGTGAAAGATTCTTTTTGAGATTTCTGGAGCTAAGAAAGGAACTAGCTTCTTGTCTTTCTAGCACAGGCACAGGTAGACTTCTCTCCCTTACATCAGTCACTCAGAAATATGGCCTCTGGTATTTCAGAAAATCAGTGTCAAAGGAGAATTCCTTACTCTCCTGAACTCCCTTGTGCTCACACAGTTTAGCGGTTCAATAAGCATGTGTTGAATGAAAAAGTCACGCTCCCTAGTCCCCAGCCCTGCATATGTATACATGTGCACAAAACAATACTCAAGTGGGTGCATATATGTAGCCACATCCTCCCCATAGATTGTCTTCACACTGCCCTCTCTATCCGCAGTAGTTCAGTGGTGAGCCATTCCCTGTGACCTTCTGCCATCTAACCCCATTCTTTAAGTGCTTAATGAGAGAAACTGCCTCTGGAGCTTGCCATTTAGCTCCCATTCTTTAGGCTGGCCAAGGGCTACAAGATGTTATTCAAGGCTATAGATCAAGAGTTAGCCCATGTCTGCCTTAGGAGGGACTAAGGTGATGGAAAGAAGGTAAGAAATGACCTTCATGTGGATTTTCCTTAATTTCTAGGTGCATCATTTATACAAGAGTGGGGTATGGAGAATATGGATTTCATTTCAATAACTCTTTCTGATAATTAAAATCAACTGCTTTTGATATTCACATTTAAAACAGAAAATAGCACATTATTAAAATAACCCCTAAACTGCTTTATACATTTTCCTTCCTTCTTAGACAGGGTCAATATAATGTATCATTTTCTCGATGACTTGGGATCATCTTTACACACTTAAGTGGATATATTCAGTTAAGACTGAGGTAAATAAATCTGCTTTTACTCTACATGGCCACAATCAGCAATTTTTAAAATTATATTCTAAAAATAATCCTTTTTATAACTCCTGTCACTGGTTCAGAGGCTTTTGCCCTGGATTCATCTGTACTTTGGTAAAGTTCTCATGATTCCCACTGTCTCTTATTGATACATATACAGCATTGACTGTCTAGATAATTTTGGAGGGTAGAGAGAAAAGCTAAATCAAAAACAGCTATGGCAGTGGCAGTGTTGTTTGGCATCAATGCTGGCAGACTGTGTGAGAGTAAAACAAGGAGAGCTTGAAAAACTAAGTTTAAAATCCACTGAAAATTAATGAATCAAACTCCAAGCATGTGCTCAAATATCTTTATCTTCAGCAAAACTTTTCAGCTTCCACATTTCAAAGCAAAATTAAACCTAAGCAGCCCTCCTCCATCCCCAACACAACTATCGCCACCTCCAAGTGCTCTAAGCTCAGTTCATGCTTCTCCTGAGTCACGTATTGCTTTAAAAGGCATCATGTTGATGATGAATTGGTGAGTCATAAACATGGGGGATTAATAGTCCTTTAAAATTAGGAACAATTCAAAAATAAAAGTGGAAAACACTAATTTTTCAAGTCTCCAAATGTCTAGGATATAAAGAGATTTTTAAAGGAAGTCAGATTTCTCTTTATCATTTATATGCAATTATTATGAATTCAACTGTTTGAGCAAATATAAAAATTAAAAAACTCTCTAGCAGTAATGCAAGTCATGAAAAACTAATATAATAAGAAGAATCACACAAGAAGAATAAAATTATGAGTCACTAAGTATTGGGTGCCTACCATGTAACAAGTGATCTGCAGCCATGTTTTCTCATCTTTACTCTGAACAGAAAGATTGTTTTATCATCCACATTCTACATGTGTGAAGACTAAAGCTCAGAGAGAAAAACTAGCTAGTGGTGGAACTGAGATTTAAACTCACGTGTGATTCCAATTCATGCTCCTTGTATTACTGTATGGTACTGTAGTCACTTCATTTATGGATTACAGGTACTCAGATTAAAAAAGATGGTGAGGGGGACTGATATTTATTAAGTGCCTTATGTTTTCCTGGTATACGTGTTTAACACATCACACTGGGCTCTTCACATTTAGTACTGCACAGAGCCAGCCCATGGCATAGAGGCTTATGTCCCCGTATTAGTTTTCCAGTGTGGGTGTAACAGATCATCACAAACTGGGTGGCTTAAAACAACTGAAATTTATTGTCTCACAATTCTGGAGGCTAGAAGTCTGATATCAAGGTGTTGGCAGGGCCATGCTCTCCTTTGGGGTAATCATACTTCTGTGTTTCTAGTGGTTTTCCCACAATCTTTGGTGTTCCTTGGCTTGCTGTTGCATTACCCTAATCTCTACCTTCATCGGCACGTGACCTTCTCCCTCTGCATCTCTGTCTTCACATGGCCATCTTCTTACAGGGACAACGGTCATATTGGATTAGGGGCCCACCCTACTCCAGCATGACCTCATGTAACTTACATCTACAACAACCTTATTTCCAATAAGGTCACGTACTTACAACAAGGTGGGAACCTTCTTTGGTAGCCCTAGAGAATCCTGCTTCCTTCTTACCATGCTGGAATGAACAGCTGTTGGAACACAAAGACTCATGCTGATTTAGCCCCATATAGGTTTAAATAAAGTTAGAATGCCTTCTACATAGATTTCTGTGTCTTCCTAAAATCTGTACACCATCATCTGCATGTCATGTTTTTCCTCCCAGAAATAACATTCCTTTCTCATGGAGACTACTTATTCTTTCATTCATCCAACTTTCATCCAACTTATGGACTGTTCTACTGTTTGCAGAGGTAAAAATTATGACCTCTGCCTCCAAGAAGCCAATCGCCTAGAGAGGGAGAAAGGCAAGAAAACTACCAAATGAAACTCAGGGCCCTAAATTTTAGGATTAAAGTGTACCTAAGGAATTATGGGAGCAAAATGAAGCCAACCTCTGCTGTGATTCTGGAAAGACAAATCAGTGCAATTCTGGTGCAGCAAAGCACTTGAGGCAGAGGAAACATGCACCCAGACACAAAAGGGTGAGAGCATGGCACAGCAGAGAGACTATAAGTAGCTGGATATTAGGTTGAATCTACAGGCTAGGGTGTGTATGGGGATGTGAGGAAAGATATGAAGGATAAAAAGACAGGAGCTAGAGCATCCCAGACTTTGTATGTCGAGCTAAGTTTTATTTTCCCTCTAAGTAAGTGAAGAGTCACTATTTAAAGAGAATCGTGTTTAAGGATGCCATCTCCAAGGACAGAGCATAAAGACCTGAGACCTGATATCGTCAGGTTTGCCCACTTCTCCACCTCTCCTTCTCACTCCTGGTGGATGGTTCAACAAGAACCCACGAGGTGGTTCTGGAACAATCTAGAATTGATACCAGAGTACAAGCCTCAGCCTTGGACATAGTGAACAAAACCAGATTTTAAAATGTGAGGAAGCACAGGACCACCAGTCAGTCAGAAGTGACAGTAAACTGTTGAGTCCCTTAAGGTGACAATGTAATTTGTAAACAAAGACACATTCTAGAGTGAAAAAAAGGAGCTTTGAATAACTATGCCAGTATAGCTGGTATAAATCAGCACTCTTCCAGGCAAATTGAGATTGTTGGCCCTGGAAAGCTGATGGCCTGTGTGTTTCCCTGGTTTCTGTCTTCCCTCCACCAGGTATTTTAATGTTTCCTTTGTTTCTGTATGCCTTCCATGTGTTTTCCGATATATCCCTTTGGGATCATATTACTCAGTGTCTCTGCTTGTAACCAAAGAACCATAAGTGATCTGCCCTCATGTTTAAGACAAGGAAACTTAATTCAGTAACTAGCTTGATGATACATGGAACAATCAGAATTTAAAGCCCTGTTTGTCTGTCTTCAAAGACAGTGATCATGCCCTTCTACCACCTTGGGCTGGAGTTAGATCTGCAGGTAGAAGCCACGTAAATCAGGGAATGGGGACCATTCTGGTCACTATACAATACCAGCAGGATTCTCCCATGCACTTCTTTCACCATTAGGAGCGTGCTCAGAGGTCCGTCGCATGTGGAACGATGGACAACCAGTTTGACTCAGTGCGGCATTTCCCAACCTGAGGTGTGTCCAGCCCTCTGGGGTATGCCCATGGAATGAGGGTCACAGGAGCACGGCACACTTAGTCAAAGGTTGTAAAAAGAAGAAGTAAACTGGTCAATAATTTAACAGTTTGTGTACATTAAAATGAACATAGACATAAGGTGGAATAGAACACAAAAATAACGTAATATTTTAGGATGAAACGCTGGATTTCAGAGACAATTAATCTCTCAGCTGCCAGCTTAAGGCTATGTCTCTATACTCCCAGGGTATACATTTTTTCTACTCTATCTTCAGTGGTATAGTTCATAGGAAAAGATGGTATTTGCATTTTAACATGAAACAACATAAACGTATTTCTAGTATTGGGATTTCAGGAAAGATAGAAGAAAGAAGTAGCACTTACTCCCCTGACAAATCAGGTTGGTAGCAAGGAAAGAAAGAATTGTTGGTGGCCAATTATCCTTTGGAAGATAACATGCTGCCCCTTAAAAGAAAATCACACACTTTTTCCTTAGAAATCATACATTAAAAGAAAGGACCTATAGGTGAATCTTTACACCAATACAGAAAACAGCTTGAGTTTGCGATTACCTTGAATTATCTAAAACAACAGTTGGCAAACTCAGCCTGCTAGGCAAATCCTAACTGCAGTCTGTTTCTGTGGTCCAGCAAACTAAGTGCTGTTTCACATTTTTAAACAATTGAAAAAAATAAAAGTAAGAACATTTTGTGACAAATGAAAATTATATGAAATACAAATGTCAATATCCACAGATAAAATTATATTGAAGACAGTCACACTCTTTACATATTGTCTGGCAGTCTTTGCATTAAAATGGCAGAGACCGTATGGCCTGACAAACCTAAAATATTTCCTCTCTGGAGTTTTCTAGAAAAACCTTTGCCAACCCCAAATGTAAAGTTTTAGATTAGGAATTTAATTACTTTCAAATAACTTACATAATTCCTTCCTGGTCTGATTTGATGGAAAGATAATAACGATTTATAACTGACATTCTAATTTATATCTCCAGAAATGGTGACTGTATAAGGGCCTGAAAACAGTTGGTTTACTTAAGAAAGCATTTTATGCCCTGTTGTTCACATGATTATTTTGTTCTGCAATTTTTCATAGATATCAAAAAGATTAACTTTAACCCAGTCCTCACTCACATTCCCTCTCCAGGCTCCCTGGACCTGTTCCTTGTCACTTGAAATGAGTAATGAGTCACTTCTAAAAAGACATCAGGACCTGGGTGACCTCACATTTGGTCTCCACTTATACTCTATACTCAATTAGTACTAATTTGTCTTCCAAAACAGATCATCTTTTTAATTTTTTAACATGAAACACAGGCTACATCTCTCTCCCTGTCAGGCTGAGCCTTAGGTTGAATTCCTACACTGTCTTTTCACAACCAGCATGTTAGAACATTAAAATAAAATTTATTTCAATGGGAATACCTTTTGAACTGATGCTGCTAGGAAGGTTTATAACCAAGGAGTGGAACTGTGGCACCTGCCACAGAGATACTTTTGTTTCCTCCTCCATAGACTCCAGTTCTATTAAAATATTCAAAACACATTCAAAACCAACCTACCAACATTCACTTTCAGAAACAAGAAGTGAAGTATTCATTTAAATATCAGAACATCCTTATATAACATGGTCCCTTCACAATCACCATGCCATTATTTTGATTTCCAGCAACCTGGGGCTAATATGTTCAGGAGGATGGACTGAAAAAGAGAGAACTAGAATACATTGGTTAGCTCTGCATCTGTAACGTGGTTTATGTGTGTTTTTTTCTCCCAAAACTAAATACACCAGATCTTCTTAGAATTTAATGATGGTTTATCTTTTTTGATTGCCAATTGTTAAAATGAACTGATTTTTATTTTCTCTCCAAAGATTTCTATATATTCCCTTTTTTTCTGAGAAAGCAGTAATTTTAAGTCTCATTGTGAACATGATTTAAAAGATTTCTGTGGGAAATGTATGGAAAAGAATTGCAGAAATATCCATTTCAGGGACTTATAACTTGCTGGATGTTGCCACCTCATCCAAATGGGAGATATGACTAGCAAAAACTATCAGATACATATCACAAAGGTACATGCTGTTTTCTGGGGTCCGAGACACCAAACCCTATAACCAACTCTGCATAAATGTCCCCCAGAGAAAACCAAAACCAAAACATGCATCCAGTAAAGAGAATAAATAATGTACCACAATGGTTGGTAGAGGGGGCAAAGGGTATGTGAACTGAACTGCTCCTTCCTAGTTTTATTCCACTAAGAGACCTGCATTTAACAGTCGATTTATTTCTAATTCTTTGTATCCATCTTCAGCAGGCATTTGTATAGATACCAACTGGGACTTCCTTCTATGACTACAAACTGAGATTTATTTGGTTATCTGGGGTCAGTGGACATGTAACATGCTTTTATAAACTGATATTGAGCAGGGAAGAAACTACATAAGAATGGAAGCTGAATGACAATAAGCTGAACTCAGAGGTGGCTCCCTCAGGATCCTGCCCAGTTGTGTTTGTCCAAGTGGGAAACAGGGCTGATTTTAACCCCTCGCCTACTCTTGACTTCACAGTGGACATTCGACACATAGTCACAGCTAATGTGGGTACATTTTCTTTTCTCTTTGGTTTTCATCTATCTCATCATATTGACAGTACCTGTCATACACTGACTCCTGAAAGACTGCGCAGATTATAGTAAATTGAGGGACACAGGAAACCTTCCCTACCTGCATACAGGTGTTAACCACACATAGACCCTATTACCAGGCCAGATGGAAAAAAAAAACAAAAAAAAACCCAAATAAGACAAATAAACAAAAGAACCTATTATCACTTTTTGTTAATTTATGGATATATGGAATAAAATAGGCTTTGGGGAACAGAGCCTATTTTATTTATAATATAATAATATATATATAATATTTATGTAATATAAATAATATAATAATTTTATTTATAATCCTGTGCTGGTAAAGCCATAAGGGGTAAAGCCATCGCTGATGGCTCATTTTTTGACTACTGTCTCAGAACTAATTCACTGGCCAGTTCAGGATCTCTGCTAGTTTTACTCAACAACTGGAAAACCACAAATAAGGCATGGATTGTGAATACTTGTCTTAGCCATTGAAACTGGGTTATTCCAATAATTTCCTCCTCTTTAAAGCAATGAAAGTCATCACAAATGAAAAGATCTACAAATGTGATCATTCAGAAAGTAAAACTTTCTATGGAATGAAAATTAGCACAACTAAAATCTGAAAAGATCAACTGTCACAAGAAAAATACATAAAAAATAACAAAGTGTCATTTATTATACAGGGAACCACTGTAGGATAGATGAAAAAGCCTTGGTTTGGCATCCTAAAGTTATAGGTTGTGGTGAAGATTAACTCACGGAATACATGGAAAGTCCTGACACATGTTAGTTCCATTTAAGATTCATATGAAAAAATATAAACACTCAATGGAGGGTTAAATAAATTATACTATGTGGACTAAATTGATTAAAAATATGCACTTCTTGAAAACAATATGGCAGAACTGTATGTACAGATATGAAAAGATGTCCAGAACACTTTGTTAGAACAAAGCAAAACCAGCACTGAATGCAATGTGAGATCCCACATCGGATCCTGGATCAGAAAAAAGACATTGGTGGAAGAACTGTGGAAATCCAAATAAAGACAGGCATTTATTTAAGAGTAATGTACTAATGTTAACTTCTTTGTTTGGGTAAATATGCAGGTTATATTTGGTGTTAATATTAGAGGAAACTGGACAAAGGGTAAATGGTAATCTATTTTTGAAACTTTTAAATAAATCTAAAATCATCCCCCAAATTAAAAGTTTATTTTTTTAACAAAGCAAATTCCTAAATAGTATGGATAAGAAAAATAAAATTTACACAAAAATTAATACTATGTAAGCATATACATAGGAAAACTTCCTTGGAATATATACACCAAACTCTTCATAGTGGTTATTTCAGGATTGGAGATAAGATAGCAGTGAATCTTCTCTTATTTTGTTTTATTTATTTCTGCCATAATTGAATTTTTAACAATGAATATGTATTACTTTTATAAACTGAAATATGCTATATAATAAATGTGTTTCCTTGGTTATTATTGTTCCCATTTAGTAAAGAAGAACACTATATTGTAGAGAAATCACAGGGCTTGTAGGTAGTAAAACAAAACAAGATTTGAACATAAGCCCTAACTGCAGAGTCTAAACATTAGTCATTACATGATACTGCCTTCTGCACCCTGAGCTCCTAGGGGAGGATGGTATTTTATTTATCACTGTCTTCCCCACAATGTCTAGTGCAGCACTTAGCATGTCCTAAGCAATCGATATGTGTCTATCAGCTACAATTGAATTCCAGTATGAACATTCTGTTTCTAACACAAATGTAATAGACTTTCCATTTAGAAGAGCTTAACTATGTACAGCTGATTTCTAATATGCCTCCTGATTGCACTTAGGAACAAATGCATCTTTACAAAGTTGGAGGGTGCAATTAGGAGCTGGAAAAAGAATAGAACTGAATTCAACATGAATAATGCCACACAAACAGAAAAAAAAAATATTAAAATCAAATTTTAAACTCCCAAACCTTAACTTGCTTTGCAAAGTACCCTCATGAAACTCAGATAAAACACCATTAAAACAAAACCCAAACCCAATGCTCTAAATAATAGGTAGTGATTGAACATATGTTGGCTGATGTATGTTTAAACTGCTTTTATCCAATTCTGTGAAACTAGAAAATGCTCTGGCTGATTTTTTTTTTTTTTTTTGGTTGTTGTTTTCAGTTCACTGAAATGAACTAAAAACATTTAAAGTACCAAAATGTTTCAATTTTTTATTGGAAAATATTTATTAAAACTAAAGGTTAAAACCTTGCTTTCATTCTTGCTCTCCTGAAACACATATGGATTCTGTCACAATACTATGGCATCTTGAAATCTGAAAAAATGTTATTACTTAAATGGACTGCCTGACCTTTTCATTCATTATTCCCATTCATAAGATGTTTAACGCGGCTGTCAAGCAGGAGGTCTTGGTTCCAGGCTCCAGGGTGAATAAAATCCAGCCACTAAATAGAATCTCAAATTGTTAGCAATGCAAATGGAACAGAGAGGTTCAGAGAAACCCTGCATGGTATTATCAGAAGGATAGTTCTTGGAAAGGTCAATGCAAGAGTAAATGTATTATTTTTTCCTTCTTGGTAAGGAGTGATGATTGTAGTTGGGTCAAAAGAAGAATGATGTTATCTACTTTCCAAAAACATAGATGCTGATAAAAGATACCTAGGGGATTTCACAGAAACTATGTTGTCAGTGGATGAAAATAAGACTTGAATCTACATACACATTCCTTTTGTATTTTAAGACCTTAGGAAAATACAGACATACACGATTATAAAATACTATGCAAAAAAAGAGTAAAGCATTTTCAGGAATCATTCACGTATCTGGTCTTCTATTTGTTTTGTTTAAAAATTCCTGTCTTTGCAAGTTTGTAGATCTCTTGAACAATGAGTTTTGTGTTTATTATATGGTATCAAAATAGTACTTCCTTATGTCTTTCCTTCAACAGTTTCCCAGATTTCCATTCCTCTCCCCCATTCCTTTCATTGCAATGGACTAGACAAAGGGTGTTTTCTGATCCACATGCACCAGGGTTTCACATATTTTAATCATATTCCTTTTAGCCTAACTACCTTAAGTCATTTATTATTATTATTTTTAAGGAACTAGTATTGTCTCTATTTTTGTTCTTACTCTCCCCTAATGACTTTAAGTTTCATTCTGCCCATATTCACTTATTCAAAGGCTCTCTAATGCACACCTACTGTATGTCACAAACCATGTGTCAGGAACTTATTCAACTGCTTTTATTGAGCATCTGCTAAATGTCTGTATTATCATAGGTGCTAATTACAAAGCAGTATCACAAATCTTGACTGAAATGTATTAACCACAAGCGCATTCAGAATTCCAACTTAAGTGAGCCTGATTAAAAATTAGAAAACATTTTAAGCAAATATTTGGTTTTCTATATATTTCTTGGTGCTCCCCAATACTCTAGTGGTATTTTATTTGCAACAACATAATGGTCTAATGTCATTTAATGAACATTCCTCAATGACTCTTTTTATACTTCATTATTGACGGCTCAGTGAACATCATCTTATAATAGTTTGCATTATTTTTCCTTCAGGTAGCTACTTTGCATTGACCGGTGATGAAGTTCATTTCTTGTCTTATACATCCCTGTAAGTTATTCTTTCAGTCTATTTTTGTCTGCTTGGCACCCAGCTATTCTGTAATCCTGTGTAAGTCTTTAAAAGATATTGAAGTCTCACTATGTATTCTCAAGCACAGACTAGTTTTGCAAATGTTAAATAAAGCACTGCAGTGCTGATTTCATCTGTCAAACCACAGAATTTCCCATTTATCCCAAAACTTTGTTTCCTGGACTAAATAAATCCACCTTTAATTTTTTTGTTGTTGTTGTTAAATAATTGTGTTTTCCACAGTTCTCATTAGTTCATGTATGTGCTTACTTATACATTCAAAGATCTCTGTAAAATAAGGTTCTCCATTTGGAAGTTTCATGATTACCTGCTTCCCTCTCCATGACAGACACTCTGACGACATTTCAATCCGGGCAGAGTGCCTGGTATATAGTAAGTGAGAAATGAAAAAAACGAAATTAATTAAATGATGTAATTAACAATCTTACCTCCAGTGCAGATCTGAGCATTGTTGATGCACAGTAAATAAGCTACTTGTATGGAAAAAATATAATACAATAAATGGGATTCTTTAGATGGACAGGAGACTGAACACTCACACAGCAACCATATGTAAAACACCAAAGGGCATGAATAGGGACACATCCCTCTTTCTGGTCCATTGCATGGGGTAAGAAAGAGGGGAAAGGAGAGACTTGAGACCTGAGATACTCTTTTAGGATGGACATAGGAAATAAGCTGAAGTTTCACTGCTTCCTAAGCTCTGCTCCTCTGCTCTTTCAGAGACACTGATCGTGTTGTACAGCCGTATATCAGTCTCTAATGTACCCCCAGCCCTCAGCCTCAGTGAACCAAAATGAGATAGCTTTCAGGAACCAAGAATAAAGGAGAAAGAGAGATAGGATCAACTATAAAGTGTTCACGGAATCAAGTTCTTCCAGGAGCAGCACAAGAGCAAGACAGGTTATGTGAACGAGGGAAGTGAGCCTGAATTTCTGGAAAGCACCAGGGAAAAGTGGGTAAACCAGTAAGCAAAGGCCTGTTCTGAAGGGGGAGCCTTTACTGTGGCCAGAGAGGAAGATTCCCATTTACCCAAATCTTTGTTTTTCAGAGGTCAGATTCCAAATCTGTATGTAAAAATCTCCTGATGTTTAAATATTGGCAGCTAAAGGGAAAAATATCATGCAGACGAATGCTATGGAGTCAAAAAAATCTTTTAGCTGAATGTGGATGGTGGCTGCCAGCTGGTGGCCTCTGAACCAGCAACCATTCCTTTAAATGAGGGGTCAGCAAACTATGGCTGGTGGGTCAAAGCCAGCCCCACTAACTCTTTTGGAAATAAGCTTCTCTTGGAATACAGCCATTCTTATTCTTTTATGTTTCATCTACAGTTTCTTTTGAATGACAATGGCAAATTTGAGTGGTTGTGACAGAGACTGGCTGGCCCACACAGCCAAAATATTTAACATATGACCCTTTACAGAAAGTTAGCTGACACCTGCTCTAAATATTCCTTTTCCAGCTACCAATACCAGGAACTGTCTTCTTATAAATACCATGCATGGCAAAAAACCCTCTTTGAGACTTAGAGCTTCCTCACTGGAGGGATTACATGAAGCTAACACCCAGACACTTAGATTTCAAGGTGGTCCCAAAATAATTCTGGGTCAGGACAGAAATCCCACAGACCTGTGTGAGAAACAGTAGGACCTGATCCATCAGAATGATAGAAGACTATTACCTTTATTTCTAAAGAATATTATTTTAGTGAATTAAATTAAGAAAAGACCTTGGCAAATGTAATTCTAAGTCTTAACGTTTTGTGTATGTTGTTATTAAATGCCCATGTTTCATAACAAAGAAGATCTATTTGAGGAGGATAATATTCCCAATACTGCTATCCAAACTTGGTTCTCCATCAGACATATAGTTTAGAATTTACAGTTGTTTTTTTCCAACAGGTAAACACCTGTTTGCCTCCAGAGTCCGTGGAAGGCATGAAGTTTTCTGATGGTACCAGTTTTCTTATTTTTTTCCTCTCACACAACTACAGACTTAACAGGAGGCTTTTTAACCCAGGTCCTTAATTATAGTCCTTGACCCATGGAAGCTGTGAAGCAAAAGCTCAACAAGTATGCAGTAGTTAATTATAGGCTATTGCTTTGTGTTTTTCTCTTTTTTTTTTTTTTTTTTGTGCGGTACGTGGGCCTCTCACTGTTGTGGCTTCTCCCATTGCGGAGCACAGGCTCCGGACGTGCAGGCTCAGCGGCCATGGCTCACGGGCCCAGCCGCAGAGCGGCATGTGGGATCCTCCCGGACCGGGGTGCATCGGCAGGTGGACTCTCAACCACTGCACCACCAGGGAAGCCCCTGCCTTGTGTTTTTCTGAAAGATAAGGTCCTCTATACCAGGAAGTATAACAAGAGTGAAAATTCTACGAGCCTTTGGTTGGTGGCACCAATAAAGAAGGTCAAGCTTAACATCCCTCTAGTTCCCATCCAGTCTACCTTTACCAAGTGATGGCACCACTTAGTATGAAGTGCTATAGTATCTTGAATAATCAGGCACTTCTGTAAAAATGGACACTATTAAGAATAATAATACTTGTCATTTATTGAGCCCTTCTCAATAAATTGTGTGCTGTGCGCTTCTAAGTGCCTAACTGAATTATCTAATTTATTCCTTAACAACAGTCCTACGAAGCAGGTACTATTATTATCATCTCTATTTTACAAACAAGCTTCTTGGGAACAGAATGTTAAGTAAAAGTACATTATATCCCAAAGAAATGAGAAGAGACGCATTTGTTCCATAGTTTCTCCTCCGCCAGATATTTAAACATGATTTGACTAGAAGGAAGCGCAAAAGAATAGAGATTATTCCCACATCTAAACTACACCCTTGGTCTAACTTAGCCACCAGAGTGACTTTCATTTTCTCAGGCTATGGTATCTCTAGGTATTAGACAGACCATAAGGGAAAGATGTAGGATGCTTTTATGCCCATTTGGCAGACGAGAAAACAAGATACAGAAGGGAAAAGTGAATTGTTTTCTGTCATGTGATAATTTGGGTAAAAACTAGCAATGGAAGCTCAGACCTCTAATTCCCAATCAAGCATCCTATTTTTAGTTGGGAAGGACTCTGAATTATTAAAGATATCACATATAAATGCTGGATTGAAAATTCAAGTTACCACTCTAAGATGGTGGGATTTTTCATCAATAGTTCTCTTAGTTTTGGCCTCGGTTTTTCCATGGGCAACAACATTAACTTCTCATGATTGTTTTCAAAACTGCACTCAGAGTGGCCTGCAGATGAGAGATAGTCTGCAAGTACAAATTCATGATGATATAAACATAGAAATTCAGAGTAAGTATTTGGAAACTCTTACAGGAATTTGAGAGACTAATTACATGTCTGTTAAATCTAATTTTAAAAACTGGGGCTTGGGGAATTCCCTGGTGGTCCAGTGGTTAGGATTCCATGCCTTCACTGCCGAGGGCTGGGGTCCCCTGATTAAGATCCTGCAAGCTGTGCGGTGTTGCCAAAAAAATAAGTAGATAAATAAAATTTTAAAAATAAAAAATTGGGGCTTGTATTTTATTTGTGGGACTTAAAAGAGTTTATTTTACTAGCTATTAATTCAGATTTTATAATAATTAGAAATTATATGTTTTTTAATTTTAAAAGTAAAACAATGGTCCATTACTTTTTATAGGTGAGAAGCATTAATTTAGAGACATTTGGTCAATTCCATATAAAAATTTTCTTTTCCTCATCTTTGAAAATTTCTATTTGTGAGAAAATACACTTTAAATTACATATACATGCAAATAATGGGTAAATATTAAAAATTTTATATTGATTGGTTATATGATCAATTAAATTTGGAGGTTGCTATCTGGGAAATTATATAAGGCAAGACATATGAAATTGTTACATCTATTTTTAAAACCTTACAGAAGTAAAGAGTTTGTTAAAATAAGTCTATATATCTTTCTTAAATGCTACGTATATTTATTTATAAAGCTATATATGGAGCCAAGCTTTCTCCAAAATTAGTAAAAATGGAATATTTCAAGTTTTGCATTTGCAAGTGGTAGTTTAGGTTATTTTATTTAAATAACCTCTGCAATACTGGACCCTGAACTTCCAGCACATTATCTGGAATAAAATTGTTTTCAATAAACCAATTTTGCATAATAATTAGATACTGGACATCGCTTTCTAGTGACAGTTCAGTTTATGTTTTAGTCACCTATGGATGAGAAACTCACCAGTTCTCAAGGCAGGACATTCCAGCCTTTTAGATATGTTAGAAAGCTTTTCTCTATATCTGCCTCTACAGTTTCCACCTGATTCTTCAAGTGCCTGGCAAAGAATAGGCAAAGCCATTCTTACCCTCCTTATCCCTTAAAGCCCCTCCAGAAATTTGAAATAAGCTATCAGGTCTCTCCTTTGTCTTCTCTTCATCATACCAAATACCCCATTCCTTCAACGTTCCCTGCAGGGTTTGTCAACCTCGGAATTATTGCCATTTTAAGCCAGATAATTCTTTGTTTCAAGAGGCTGTCCTGCACACTGTAGAATATTTATCAGCATCATTGGTCTCTACCAGTAAACACCAGAAGCATCCCCTTTCCATCCCTAGTCATAACTAAATACGTTCCCATATATTGTCAAATGTCCCCTTAGGGGTTAAAATTGCTTCTATTTGATAACCACTGCTCTAAAGCATTTTAAGAGTAGATACAATAAAATATATCCTACTAATGGTCAGAAATAATAAATAATGATTTTTTTCCAAATTAAAACTAACTTCTATTTACCAGGGACAGACTAAAGACAGAAATCAATTCTTATTAACCATTATTAAAACCATTTAAAATAATCAGAATCAAAAACAAGTATCAGGCATGTAAGTTTCCTGCATGTCTTTTCATCACTTGATAGCTCATTTTTTCAGCACTAAATAATCTATTGTCTGGATGTACCACAATTTATTTATCCATTCACCTACTGAAGGAGATCTTGATGGCTTCAACATTTTGGCAATTATGAATAAAGCTTCTCTAAACATCGTGTGCAGGTTTTTGGGTGGACATAAGTTTTCAAACCCTTTGGGTACTACGGAACACAATTGCTGGATCATATGGTAAGAGCATGTTTAGCTTTGAATCCAAAAATGCTACATATTGTATGATTCCAACTATGTGATACTCTGGAGACAGTAAATTATGGAGACAGTAAAAAAGGTCAGTTGCCAGGGGATGGGGGGAACAGAGTGATGAATAGGTGGGGTACAGAGAATTTTTAGGGCAGTGAAAATACTCTGTATGATATTATAATGGTGGAATCATGGCATTATACGTTTTTCCAAATCCATAGAATGTATAACACCAGGAGCTGAGACTTAATGTAAATTGTGGACTCTGGGTAATTATGCTGGGTCAAGGCAGATTCTTAATTGTGATAAATATACCATTCTGGTGGGAGATGTTGATAATAGGGGAGGCTATGCATGAGTGGGGAGAGGAGAGAATATAGAAAATCTCTGTACTTTCCTCTCAGTTTTGCTGTGAATCTAAAACTGCTTTAAAAAAAAAAGTCTTAAAAAATATATTGACTTTTCAAAGCCTGCTTTCTTCCTAAATAGTATGTGTGTACAGTGTAGTGTGTATGTGTGCACATGTATGTATGCTACATAGAAACAAATATATTCTATTTCTTATCAGTACCATGACATCTACATATTCCTTACTAAATTCTCCAGACTGATAATGATATCTACAAACTCTAGACTAGTCATTTTACAAGTCCAAACTGATCTGGTCTAAATAGTAATTATTCCATGAAAACAAATAACTTTTTTTGTCTGTGAGAAATGCATGGCTTTTGCTTCTTTGTTGCCTGGTGGTAAAAGGCCTCCTTACTCCAAAATTAACAGATAATCATCTCCCTCTTATGAATCCAGATAGCACAGCCAGTGCTATCAAGCAATTTTCTTCTTGAACAAGCACAAACCACAAGTCCACCCTCTGAAGCTAAACAGGTGAATAACATATAATAAGCTGAATTTCATTTTTGGAGAACATATTTTTTTTTCATTCCATGGTGCCCTCACTTAACTCCTGAAGAGGCTCTATCCCTTTTGTCTGAGGTCATAAAATAAGAGGGAAGGGAGCAGGGAAGCAGTGTTGCAGCTTTGCCAATAAACCCATTTGTGTGTCTACCTGCCTGGTGGGCATCTAACTGGGTTTCACTTCTTATAAATGGGGGAAATACAAAGAAATGAGCCAAGGCAGAAAACACAAATTTAATAATTCTTAACGCCCTCATTACATGTAAATAATTTAGTTGTAAAACAACTACTCAGGGAAAATAGTCTTTTTACTTCTTGATGCCAAATTATTTCTTTGACTTCTTGTTTTCTTGGAATTGGCTACCACACTCTGAGTCAAAGCCCAGTTTCCTATAACTAGTGTACTGAATCATTATTTCATCTTTTTTCCTAGAGAAGTAATTTGAGAAAGAGAAGAAATTGGTAATTTTGTAATGCTCACCCAATATCTGGGTCGTACGGAGTGCATGAAATGTGTTTCTGACAAGACATATTCAAACTGACGTGAAGATGAGAGATAGTGTCCTGTTCCCGAGTGAAAGAGTTTCAGCCTGACTTCCCAGCTCTCTTAACACATTTGCTTCTGCGTCCTTGGGAGTGAATAAGACATTGTCTGTGGTCATGGGTTCAGCTATTTTAAAGGACGCAGGTGTTGTGCTCATGAATGGTATTTAGCTCAGTTATCACAAGGCAGGTAATGTGAATCAATAAACAGAAAGGTGACATGTAACACAGCCTCAGTATCAGGAGGGCTGGTGACTTAAGAAGAGCACCTGTCTCATGTTCCCTGGGGTGGCCCCATCTCTGCCCTAACATTATCATTTTAGTCTATAAGAATGAGGCCCAAGGTTGCCAGAGCTGATCTTGTAAAGACAGTTACAAAATACATTTTTTTTTCTTTTAGGATCTCCTGAGTGTTTATCTCCAACAAACTCCATTTTTTTCTCCCGAATAGCATATGGGACAATACCTCATGAACAGTGCATATTTCCTCGACAGGCTTCATGCAATCCCCAGCCTGGCAGTTTGAGACCTCTTCCAGGAGGTTTGATTAGTAAATAAGATTATTATGTTAAGCTTAAGGCAGCTCTGCAAATGCGTATCTGAACAAAGTCATCGCATCAGAGAATGGCAGAGTCTGAAATGACCTCCAAGACACCTAGCCTCCCACCTTCACTTTACAAGGTTTCATAGGTGTTTGGTGGTAGGACAGAGGACTTCCTGACTCCCTCACAAGAGGTCTTTACATTCCATCACTTCACCTCAAAATTGTAATTAAGGTTCCAGTTTTTTTCTTACCTGAAATGAGTAAATACATAACTGCATGGCTATTATTCCCTTTTTAATATATTTAAAACTCTCCTCTTTCTGCAACATCTCTCAACTTCTTTATTACATCTGTAGCTGCAAGTACATTTATCAACAGATATTACCATCAAAGCAAAGAAAATTGCCAAATTCTTATATGTACCAATTCTTGTTAGGTCAAAATGCACAGATAAAACTTATCTGTTATACTGTTGTCTATTCCATTCATTGGCACATGTATTTATTATTAACACAACAGAACTCACAAATAAAATCATTAATTATTTGAGGAAACATTTATCATATTTGCCTAGAAAAGAGTGATGATATTCCAGAGTGACTTCACACAGTAAAAAACTGCGGGCATGATTTCTAAAGTTGCAAATAAATAAATAAACATGCTGAGATATCTAACTTGGAGATATCTCATTTGCCCAGGCTTCTATATATTTGAGATTTGGGCCTGTCACATGATTTTTTTGGCCTTTAGAATGAACGTTTTGCTAAGTCATCTTAGGTTTGACCTTCTGATAAATGACAAACTGTGTACTCTTCAATTCTATATTACCAGGGAAGAATGCTACCAAAATCTTAATATTCAATTTCCTTGCTTTTGTCCCTGAATACAAAAATTCTACCATGGTTTTACTCCTGTTTTGCAAATTTAATTTCCTGCTTATACTTCCAAGTAGCTATCTAACCAGCCTGTCTTCTGTTGATATTTACCCTAATAACAGAGAATTCATAGCTTTTTAGGAAATCTGAATAAAGAGCACCGGGAAAGGCCCTTTGGTTTTCCACTAAGTCATTGTTTAGATAATACAGGGACTTTGCATTTTACTCATTTATAATGAACATTGGAAGGAAATAGCTCAATTTGTGTTGGAAAATGTAGGCACAGTATAAGTGACAATCAGTAGGCAATCCCAAATTTTGTCTCTTAGCATTCCAAGCCAGGAACTTCCCAACTCTTGTTTTGTTGTTGTTTTGTTGTTTTGCAGGTGGGATAGGACATGGTGGAGGTGGAGGTGGTCTTCAAATGGAGAAGAATGCTTTGAATATGGAACACCCACCCACATTCTCTCCATAAGGTCTTCTTTGTTGGCACTCTAGCCTCATGAGAAGAATCTTAAAACTTAGGGCAAAAACAAACAAACAAACAAAAAAAACTTAGGACAAGAGTCAAAAACTCAATGTCAATAGAAGCCAATCATGTCACGTGGGTATCTGCATGCTATTTGAATACTCTTCACTGCCATAAAGAAATATGCTTTTTCTCATTTTCTTCTTGATATATATGGCGCTCTGGTATACTTTTTTATTTGTTACCTTTGATAGAAGCATAGATAAATAGGACTCTGCCATTAAAAAAAAAAAAAAGAAAGGTAACTGGCAACTGCCTTTGGCCTCAGATTGGGAAGCAAAAGGGAATTGTCAGGAGTATAGAGAACTAATCATCCAAAGGGGCAACCATGCTTACACTGGAGGTGATCGTGGCCCTGCAGGAATGTGAGCCAGGTGGTACACAATACCTGGGTTCTTAAAGAGAATACAGGGATTCAAATGCTTATACATAAACTCAATTTTTAATGTTAGCTCAATTAAAAAAAAAAAAATTCTACAATGGCTGGAAACTACACAAAAACAAATAAAAACAAACCCACAACTGTGAGGCTCAAGTCAGGCACCTCCAGATTAGAAAAATCAAAGGTTCTTCCCTGCAGCATGTGACCTGTTATTTAGAAATAGTTTTGATTACTTAGGATTTTCAATTATGCATGGTCATGATTCTGAACATATTCTGTTGCTGTGCTCCAAAAATGGAGATGGGGGTTCATTCCAAGTTTAAACTGAAGGCTGAGCAGCCTTGGAAATGCCTGGGCCTGGAGTTGGCTCTCACAAAGAACCTTCTAACACATTTTATACCCAAACCTCTATGACACTGATAGGCCTGCCTTGATTTCTTATAATTGATTTCACCTCCTTAATGTAGAGAAATTACTCCCCCCAGCACACATCAAAATAGAATATCCTCATAATTCTATATTCATCATAAAGTAAGCTTCCACAGGTGAGATGGGTTCCAGTGAGTGCACCATCTATAACCTCTTCAATCTCCAGATGTTCATCTCAACAAGAATTCATTACGTACCTATATTTTGTAAAACATATTACAAAAGTCATATATCTTCCTTTTAGGAAAATTAGAAATATACACGTAAAGGTAAGAAGAGAAAACAAAAAACAAACACTAGAAATCACCTATTATCTAAACACCCAAAGACAATCAACATTTTGGAGAAAGCCATTCCATACATTCTTGTTTCTTACAAATATTAGCTCATACTATGTATTCTATTTTGTAAGTCACTTGGCAATGTGCTAGCTGCTGAGGACACCATAACCTGACCTCTAGTCTTTTGTTCCTCCCTTCCCACCACTTGGAATTATCTGGCAACCAGCTCAATAGCTGAAGACCCTGAGGCCTGAGGAGGCTTGGGTCATGATTTCCAGTTCACACAGAATCTCCCCACTCTGAGCAGCATAGCCCTCTCCAGCATTCAGATAAGGGCTCAGTTTCTCCCTATCTTTATTGTTCTCAAATAGTACTAAGTGCTTAAATTCTATCTACATAAACTCTAAACAGTTGTATATACCAACTTGGTGGCTGTGTGGTGCCTTTAAGGGGTCCAGCAGAGGAATGGGCATCCAGTAGGTGCTTAATACATTTTTACTGACATACTGAACAAGAAGATAAGATGGAGTGAGTCAGATCGCATTCTCTCCTAGCCTAATAGTATGGCTAATGGCAATAACTGGATGTCTGTACATTGAAAAAACAAGCCAGTAATCACAAAAGATGATGCAGCTGAAGAATGTGTCAGCAAACCTCCTGCCCACTTAGCCCACAGTCATTTGTTTCATTTGGCTTATGCTTGACTAGCCATGCGAGGCTCCATCCCCCTTTACCCAGTTAGTTCAAGAAAACCATGTCCCCTTGGGGCCCACCTCCTCTCGGGCATTCCACCCCATGACAGAGCTCCTTCCTCCTCCAAGAGGTGTGGGAATACATCCCTAAGAAAGTACATGAACATCGGGTATCTAGTGGACACAAGCTTTAGTTTTTTTAATCAAAACCTAAACTAAAATTGTGGAAAATGATTCTTTCTTTCAAGATATGTAGGTGTTTAGACAATGGGAGTGGAAGGTGCTTACTTGGCCCTGGTATGTGGGTACAGAGGCCTCCTCTTCTCACTTAGAGTTGCTTCAGGTGAAATAAAGTGCAGGATTCATGAGGGCATGACATGGCATCCTTCTCCCTGATTGCCCTTCAAGTCACTCTCCACTTGGGTAGTGTGACTGTGAGAGATCACCATTCCTTCATATCCCGGCAGTCCATGAAGTGTGTGAGCTTTTTGGTGCCACTGCAGCTGCCAGGATCCTCAAATAATCCCTCTCATGGCCACTCTTTCCTTTCATTTTTCTCCCACCAAATCACAGCCTTATCTTCTGGTCCTCTAGCTTTTCAATTCTAAATTTCTTTTAGCCATTTTTAAATAAATTTTAAAATATACTTTAGGAGGAGGAAGCCCCCTTTCCCCAAAAAATACTCAGTTCTAATCTATCCTCTCTTTTTAACCATTCATTACAGGAGATCAAAGTAAATATAGAATCAACATTTTAAAATCACTCATAGTCCAGCAATGCAATAATTGGCTATGGTTAGATCCTATCACAGGGCCATATCCATGAGCTAAACTAGAAAACTAGGTAAATCTTTGTTTTGATTCCACTGTCCTTAGTGATAACTACCCCATCTTGGTTCCTTTCCCAACTCCCGCCCTCCCCTCCCCTCCTGCCTCTAAACAATGTGGATCTTTCCAGGAATTCTAAAATTAAGGACTGTCCAGATCCTCAGGATTCAAGTAGGCTTGAAACAGTGTGTGTGCTTAATAAGCATGTGTTGGCTGAATGAATAAAGGGAGCATTAAATTCATGCCTTTCTTCCTCCCAAACAGAGTAAGAGTTTCAGCGTTTAAGATTTAGTGAGTGCCACTGGTAAGAATGGCCATCATTAAAAAGTCCACAAATAACAAATGCTGGAGAGGGTGTAAAGAAAAGGGAACCCTTCTACACTGTTTGTGGGAATGTAAATTGGTGCAGGTACTATGGATAACAGTAAAGAAGTTCCTTAAAAAACTAAAAATTGAGCTACCATATGATCCTGCAATCCCACTCCTGGGCATATATCCAGACAAAACTATAATTCAAAAAGATACATGCACCCCTATATTCATAGCAGTGCTATTCACAATAGCTAAGACATGGAAACAACCTAAATGTCCACTGAAGATGAATGGATAAAGAAGATGTGGTATGTGTGTGTGTGTGTGTGTATATATATATATATATACACACACACAATGGAATATTATATATGTGGAATCTAAAATATGACACAAATGAACTTATCCATGAAACAGACTCACAAACATAGAGAACAGACTGTGGATTGCCAAAGAGGAGGGGAGTGGGGGAGGGATGGAGTGGGAGTTTGGGATTAGCAGATACAAACTAGTATATAGAGAATGGATAAACAACAAGGTCCTACTGCATAGCACAGGGAACTATACTCAATATCCAGTGATAAACCATAATGGAAAAGACTATGAAAAAGAATGTATGCATATGTATAATGGAATCACTTTGCTATACAGTAGAAATTAGCACATTATAAAGCAACTATACTTCAATAAAATAAATTTTAAAAAAAGATTAGTGAGCTCTATCTTGAGTGAAATAAGATACCTTTGTGTGGAAGCATCCTGCTTTTCTCATAGACAAGACTCATCACCATCATCTCTTGCCTGGATTCTTACAAAGCCCTCCTTAATTAGTCCTCCTGCTTGCATTCTTCCAGACATTTTCAACATAGGACTCAGAATGATCTTTAAAAAATAGAAATCGGGCTTCCCTGGTGGCGCAGTGGTTGAGAGTCCGCCTGCCGATGCAGGGGACACGGGTTCGTGCCCCGGTCCGGGAAGATCCCACATGCCGCGGAGCGGCTGGGCCCATGAGCCATGGCCACTGAGCCATGGCCGCTGAGCCTGCGCGTCCGGAGCCTGTGCTCCGCAACGGGAGAGGCCACAGCAGTGAGAGGCCCGTGTACCACAAAAAAAAAAAAAAAAAAATATATATATAAATCATATTATGCTTAAGACTTCCATGGCTTCCCATTGCAATAAAGGTAAGATACAAACCCCTCATCCTGGGCTCCTTGCAAGTTTCTGATCTCACTCAGCACATAATCCCAAGTTCTTTCTTGTCTCACAGGCTTTCCTTGTGTTGTCTCCTGGGCTGGAAACTTCCTCCCCAGGCATGACTCCACTCTTGCATGGCTGGCTCCTTCTCTCCCTTGAGGGCTCTGCTGAAATCTCACTTGCTCAGAGAGACTCAACTTGAACAGCTCATTTCAAATTAATTCCTTTCCCATGTTTTCCCTGTCTCTGCATTCAATCCACTTGTTTCATAATTTTATCACAATTGGAAAGTAGTTATTAATTTGTCTGTTTACTAGTTTATCTTGTACATTTTCTCTACCCCCCAAATGTCATGATGTAGAGGGCAGGTCTGTCTTGATCATGTCTCCCCAGTGTCCACTAGAAAACCTGGTCCAGAGTAGGTATTCAGTTAATGTTTGGTACATGAATGAACCAGCAGTGATAACCACCCTTCTACCTGTCCTCACTGGCACGGACAGCCCAGCTAGCTGTGATCTGGAGTGAGACTTGTCAGGATGGGAGCTAGGATCAGGGGGCACTGTTGCTTTCCCCAGGCTTAATCATAACATTTGGGGATCTGGAGCAAAACTCCAAATTTAGAATACAAATTTGGAATTCTCTGACTCCCTGGAGTTCTTTGCCAGAATGTGAAGGAAGGGGATATCTAACTTGTGACCCTTAAACCTTGGTTTGACTCTTTGCTCCCTTCTCTATCCTCAGCTCTATCTTGCCCTATGAGGAAGGACCACAAACATCTCCCCAGCAGCTTTGCCTGGCCACCCCTTAGCCTGGAGGAGTGCACACCAGCAACTCAATCTTCCATCAATGGGACGGACTAGGAAAGAGGTCCAAGCAGGTCCTAGAACTGTGTCAGGGCTCTTTGTCAGGGATTTCTGGGTGGTCTAAATGGCAGAAGGTGTGGGCTTTGTCTGGACATGTGCCCTTGGGCCTCACTGACTCACTGACTGGAGGGATGCTGGAGGAGGGCCACAGCAGAGTCCTCTAAAGCAGAGAGCTCAGGGGAGGGACAGCTATTGTCCATGTCTAGGGGTTGCATTGCTTCTTTCTAAAGGCATATTGACATGGCCATTGCCAAGAATATGATGAAAAGATATTTTGAGGCCAAAAATAAGACACTATGATATGTGGAGAAGTTAGAGAAAGCACCGTGTCTCTAGGTACGTCTGCCTTTGTGCCTAGGCTTCTCCCAATGATGCACAAGCTTGCCTGTGCCATGCCCTGAGCCCCACTGCAGATATGCTGAGCTCCGTAATGAAACCCAGGCACTGCCCCTGACAGCCACATCTTGGAGACACCAAGAAGCCAAATTCCTATTAGTCTGGGGATTGTCAGTCTTTCAATGTTCACCAGGTAAGCTACTAGTGTTGACTCTCCAGAAGCTGCACTTTCCAGGTGATATATATATATATATATATATATAT
>NW_020175398.1:1319439-1399210 GCF_003031525.2 Neophocaena asiaeorientalis asiaeorientalis | reverse complement strand
ATATATATTTGAACTGGTGGATTAGTGTCAGATATCACCGACCAAATGCAATGAACTCTGAAATATCTGAACTGACTTTTTTCAGCTGGAAAAGTCTGTCTACCTTTCAAGCAACTGATATTCAGCATCCACTGACCTGCCAGAAACATGACTTTTCACCAGTTAAGCTGGGAGACACGCAAATGTATTTGTTAAACTATTATCAATCACTGGGTGGTTCTGGCCATTCAGGCACATAATGAACTCCTTGGATATTTTTTCTATGATGTTTCTAAGACAGAATATATGTCAGTGCAGCCTGGAGATGTTAGTAAAATTATCAAAACCCAAGAATGTAAAGTAAAGGAAAGAGAAAGCTCTGGCTCTGAGACAAATTGAGAGGGAGAATCGAAAGTGCCAGAATAAGACTCCTTTCAGACATCACCCCACCTCGAAAACAACACACCTGCCTGGTCTCCCCTGCACTCTCCACACCTTAGCCCTGTCTCCCGACGCATGCCCCAAAGTGCAAGTTGATAAGTCACTGAATTAAAGAGGTGGAGTATAGGTCTTTTGCCTCCTTAGGTAAGTTTATTCCTAGGTATTTTATTCTTTTTGATGCAATGGTAAATGGGATTTTTTCCATAATTTCTCTTTCTGATCTTTTGTTGTTAGTATATGTGAATGCAACAGATTTCTGTGTATTAATTTTGTATCCTGCAACTTGAGAGGGATGGATAAAGAAGATGTGGTACATATATACAGTGGAATATTACTCAGCCACAAAGAGGAATGATAATAAAATAATGCCATTTGCAGCAACATGGATGGACCTGGAGATTATCATACTAAGTGAAGTAAATCAGACAAAGACAAATATCATATGATAGCACTTATATGTGGAATCTTAAAAAAAAAATTATGCAAATGAACTTATTTACAAACCAGAAACAGATTCACAGACTTAGAAAACAAACTTATGGTTACCAAAGGGGAAATGTGGGGAGAGAGGGGAGGGATAAATTAGGAGTTTTGGATTAACATATACACACTACTATATATAAAATAATCAACAAGGACCTACTGTATAGCACAGGGAATGCTACTCGATATTCTGTAATAACCTATATGGGAAAAGACTCTGAAAAATAATGTATATATACTATATATATATATATTATATATATATAATATATATATATGTATGTATACCTGAATCCCTTTGCTGTATACCTGAAACTAATACAACATTTTAAATCAGCTATACCCCAATATAAAATTTAAAAATAAATTTAAAAAAATAAAGATGTGGAAAAGTTAGCTCTCATCTTGTTCTATCCCTGTGTTTTGTGGATGACAAAAATGACTCCAAAAAAGAAAGGTATTTGCCTAAGAGCAAATTCATCATCATAGTCATCATCATCCCCCTCGTGATTAAAGCTGCTAAATTTTAGCTGATCATGTATTACCTCTCAGGCCCTGTTTTAAGCACTTGATGCTTATGATCTCAGCTTGATATTGAACTCTGAGGCCACAGAGGTGGGTTCTAGTCTTAAAAATAGCACATGTAGGGCTCCCCTGGTGGCACAGTGGTTGAGAGTCCGCCTGCTGATGCAGGGGACACAGGGTCGTGCCCCGGACTGGGAAGATCTCACATGCTGTGGAGCGGCTGGGCCCGTGAGCCATGGCCACTGAGCCTCTGCGTCCGGAGCCTGTGCTCTGCAACGGGAGAGGCCACGGCAGTGAGAGGTCCGCATACCGCAAAAAAAAAAAAAAAAAATAGCACATGTAGGAGTAAATTCCATCTCTATAGCCTCAGTGTTCAGACCTTTCAGTTACATAAGGCTCTCTTCATGTTAGCAAGTCAATAATACTGCATTTAACATGGCTTTCTTGCTGCTTTTGTTTGTTTTCAATGGGGGTTCACACTTTGTGCTATGTGGTTACTATGTTCTATTTGGTTTATTTTACCTTATTCACAAGATTTTTCCCCAGACTCTTGGATTTTCCAAAAAACAAACCTGTCTTCAAAGTATAAAATTATATATGCTGGGAATATTCAAAAGAATAGACCACAAGCTCTTCTGGCATTTCCTCATAAAGGAGCTCCATAGACACTGGTAACCATGGAATATTGACTAAGAAAAGTGTAAATCTTTCCATGGGGAATCTAAAACTTATCTGGATGAACATATTCTAGTATCTAGTGTGTTTGTTTTTAAAAAAGAAAAGGTGAGGGGCTTCCCTGGTGGCGCAGTGGTTGAGAGTCCACCTGCCGATGCAGGGGATGCGGGTTCACGTCCCGGTCCGGGAGGATCCCACATGCCGCAGAGCGGCTGGGCCCGTGAGCTGTGGCCGCTGGGCCTGCGCGTCTGGAGCCTGTGCTCCGCAATGGGAGAGGCCACGGCAGTGAGAGGCCCGTGTACTGCTAAAAAAAAAAAAAAAACAGGAAACTCTGATTTCTTAGAAACAATGGACCTCAGAAGGAGTGCCCTAGATTATTAAAGAGAAGGTAGTTTAGAAAACAAAATAAACCATGCCTCCCACTTTGACCACTGGTGGAATCTTACAAAAAACTATAAGACATTGGTGCTATAACTTTACTTACTTGGTTTTCACCAGTAATAGCATCTACTCTTTTCTCTTTCCTCCTTCCTTCTGTTCATTCTCTTCTTTCTTCTTTCTTTCTCCTCTTTCTTTCTTTTCTTCCTTCCTTCCTTCCTTTCTTTTTCTTTCTTTCTTCTTTTTTTATGTCTTTGTGTATGGAGGTTGAGAGTTTTAGAGGGGAAATGGTATGGAATGTGAACTAAGTAAGTTTGAGTTTGAATCACAGCTGGACTGCTTTCTTACTATTAGACTTATAACCTCTTTGAGATTTTTTTCTCTCTCCCTGTAGGATGTTTCTTTGTGTTACGGCATTTGAAGATATTGATGATGAGGTAATGAGTGTCATGGTGTGCCTGGTAACAAGTTGAAGCTCCTTGGCTAAAATGATATGAGACCTAGAATTTCCCATCAAGTTGGCTTTGCTATATAATTACATGTAGTGTTGCAGCCCCATGAGTATCATCTACTTAAAGGATATTCGCTGATTTATCTGGAGGAGAGAAATGCAATATATCCATCATACCAACTGCAACCTTCTCCTTCTTATCTAAAATATGTCCTTCCTGGAGAACCCCAAATTTATAATCTTATTTTCACTGAGCTCTTTGATGGAAATCCTGCTGGGACCTAAGCAAGATAACATCAAGTAGAAATAACATCCTGGCTGAGCTCACAGACAAATGCTACAGGAACTGTGAGTACTTTTCATGTATCAATCAAATGTTCTTTTTCCATCTGAATCTGAGCATTGCAAGTCAAAGTTAGAGTTTCTGAAAAAACTATATGGACAAAACAAATAAAAAAGGAATGCTTAGTTTGAAAAATGTTTCTTTCTTTTGCAAAAATATTGTTCCTGCCATTTTTTGGAGGCTCTCCTAAGTACATTTTAAATGATTTGACATGTTAAAAAATGGACTTGGCTGGTTATACATTATCCATAACTTTCCAGCAACGCAGACATAGTACACATTTACTTACATCATTAACATTATTCATTCATAAAATTAAGGAAGGAAAAAATGAAAAAATAGAATGACAGAATTTTTGTATTCTTGGTATTTCTTGGGAGACAGGCATAATTTCTTTTCAGTACATCTCCCCTTTTTCTCTGAGCATTTTATTTGGATAGAAAGCTCTCTGTAAATCGCCTCAATGAAAACTAAATAACTCCCTCTAGCAGGACTCAGATTTCTATTACTTTATATGCTGGAATGCCTATGAGTTTTCCAAATCAATATTACAACAGAAATGTGTCAATTACAATATAAAGTACATAGGAAGAACACATAAGAAGTTGCTTTCTTATTCTATTTTTGGAGGAAAACAGCAGGCAGGAGCAACAAAGGAAAAAAAAAAAACATACAAAAGTGGCAGAAGAGCTGCAGGTGACTTGGGGTCCTGCATGCTGATGATGAAAACACAGCACTAAATAACCACATGAGACACATTATTAATATTTCATATTAGAAGGAAGGTGCTTGCTTCATTTTTAGATAAAGAAAATAAAAACCATCACACCATATTGGAACAGAATATAACATTGAGAAACACATTAGTGAAGGTTTGGGCTTATTAAACAAATGAAGGGCTCCTTCTAACTGCAACATAAAATGAAAATTAAATTATAAAAATGAAATCCTTTGGTTTAATATCTTCTCTAAATCCCCTATTTAAAAGAAAAGAAGAAGTTAGGAAAAGAGGAGGGAGGCTTGGGGGGAGAAAAAAAGGAAGGGGAAGATGACTTTTTCTTCAGAACTAGCCTCTATGTAGGGCTGTAGGTCTGCTTGGACCACCAAGTACATCAGCTAACCTGAAAGCTTGGGAGCAGTATTTGAAGGGAGCAGAAGATCCTGTCAGCCTTCTTCCAACCTTCCAAGGTACCCAAAGAGATATCTACTCCTGGCAATAGGTGTCAAATTTCTTTAGTCTGTAGGCATTTATGTCTTTGTCTTCCAGTCCCCCATTTGTAATGATTCTATAACTGACAATACCAGAGGAGGGAATTACACCAATAAACACTGACTACACCATCATTAAACTGGGCAATGCAATAGATATGATTATAATTCATATTTGGGAATTATTCAAGAGTGCATTGTTAAGATCATATCCCTCCACCACAAAATGCATATATTTATATAACATCCATACAGCCTATCATATGTGAGTCATTGTGATTGGCACTGTGGCTGAGAAGATTCACCCATCCAACCAATATTTACTGAGAGCCTATTTGATTGTAGGCACCAGGGTTCAACAGTAAGCAAGTCACAACAAGAGTCCCTAAGAAACATGTAAACAACTCAAAACCATATTTTTAAGTAGCTCTCATCCCAGGGGATCAGGGTGGAGGGAGGCACAGACCTTAGATAAATTATTAAATGAAGCAAAATGAGTACTTAGCAAGGTCTATGCTATGGATCTGGGGGGAAAAAAATCAAAACAGAGCAAAGGCTCTGGAACCAGAATGCCTGATTGCCAAGCCCAGCTCTGCTATTTACCGGCTAATTGAAAAATGGCCAAGTTGATTAACTTCTCTGTGCTTCAGTTTCTTCATCTGTGATATGGAATTTATACTAGTACCTTCTTCATGTGTTTAAATAAATTACTGTTAGTAAAGTTCTTAAAACAGCATCTGGAATATAGGAAACACTGTGTAAGTGTTTCCTACATAAATAAGGTGACAGACTAAGGTGATATGGGAGTGATACTCCATAGGGGTAAGGTGATACCCTGGTGTGCATGCCAGGGTGGGCATAAGAGGGGGGCATTAGAGAAAGAGGGGAAAAAATATAAAGCATAAATTCCTTGCAAATACTGAAATGTCAGCAAACATTACAGACACTACTTATTCCACATATTTTTAAGTCCAGATCTGCCTGTCCTCATTTGATAGTGAGAAAATAAGCCCAGAGAGATTAATAGAGGAGTTTCAATTATTAGGGCAAGAGAAACTACTAGAAAAAGAGAATTACTTGAAACACCTGACCACAAGTAGAATTTATCTGTTCCATTCCTTGAATCACTTTTAATCCAACATCTGATCCTTCATGGACAACCTGTTGCTATGATGAAAAGTTCAAGCACCTGTAAGTGCTTTAGCTTAGTATCATTGTCAAAACCCATTCTTGGGGCCCAGTGTGTTGAAGAAAGTTCCTTCTTATGGTTCATAGAGGACAGTTATAACTTTCTTTCATTGTGCTTCAGGCTGGGGCTGCTGGGGTGAGATCAAGGAGAATTCTGGGAGGGCTACAGTGATACCTGAAGACTTGGCAGGGAGAGCAAAGGCACCAATGCTAGGTCAAGAACAGAACAAGAGTAAGCCTCTTGGCCTAGAAAGATGAAAAAACATGAAGAAAGTTCCCAGAATCATGAAACGGGGAGGAAGGGGAAGGAGAGAGGAATGAGGAGGCTGAAGAGGAAATGGGAGAATAGGACTTGATCTCTAAAAACCTGGTACATGAGCTACCAGTCCCTAAAATTATAGCTCAATGGCCATTGGTACCTTGAGACAGTGGGGAAAACAGTGGATTCCAGCTCCTCCACTTATGAGCAATGTGTCTTGGGGTAAATCATCTATCCTTTAGGCAAAATGCCTAGAAAATACATGGGGACTTTCCAGTGGTTAAGACTCCATGCTCATATATATATATATATATATATATATACTTGATAAATGTTTATTTTATTTCTTCTTTCAGAGCTTGGTTCATTGACTGTAAAATAGGAACATCGAGTCCCTACTTCATGAGACTATTAATGTAATTAAATTCAATAACATTGAAAATCTCTACCACAAACTTCACAGACTGAAATCAGAATTCACTCCTCTTATTACCCAAGTCCAGATTATACATCTGTGGGGACTGTTGCTCATGAGAGCTGTCTGAACATGAAAAACCCCTAAAAGTTCTAAGGCGATCAGTCCTAATACCTCTACGAGGATGAGAAAAAGGAGAAATGAGACTGAACACAAACCTAATGGCTCCCTCCTTGGGCTCCATAATCCATCGAAGAGATATTTCACTCTCACTTCAACTAGTCTAGGTCTTTAAATTACTTGAAAAATTACCAACACCTCAGATGCACAAAGCTCTTGGAATAACAAACGAAGGAATTCAGAGCTGGTTCTGGTGACTATTAAGTGGGTTGTTTTATTTTTATTTTCCCCTGCTCACATGTTTATGTTACTGAATAAAGAAGCAAAGAAAACATGAACTTAAAAGGAACATAAGATAAAGCAACAGCTGAAGGGACCGTTAGAGGGATGATGAACTGAACAGCAGATTTGTCAGAGGGTGCTTAGTAAGCAGTGGTGTGAAAAGGTGTTGGAAAAGAGGTCAGAGATGGAGGCCTAAACCATCAGGTAAGCATCACTTCACAGCACCAACTCGCAGAGAACCAGATAAAAGATGAGGAAGCCTGAGAGGATCTGGAACAGGAGCCATAGAATTTGGAATAATTAGTGTGCCAGCTAGAGGGGAAGGAAAAAATAGAATGGTGATTTCGGGGCAGAGGTCAAACACTTCCCCAGAAAATAAGCTATAAAAGATCAAAGAAAAACTAGGGTGAAGAGGGTAGGATGGAAATTTTTATAAAAGGGTGAAATTGTGACTCCATGACAAGAAAGTAAACTGAATACAGAAGAGACACTGTTGAGGATAAAATCTAAAGAATGTATGTACTGTAGTTCCTGGATGCCTGCCACTCGTGTTTTTTCAACCAGGAAAACCACTCTCAAGATTAATAATGACTTTTTAGGCTGATGACCCAGCAGCTCTTCATTCATAAAAAGAAAAGAGGGAAAGAAAATAAAAATGAGAGAGACAGACATTGTACCTAGATGAAACTGGCATCAGTTGGAAAATCGAATGACTAATCCAGTCATGATGATCCCCCAAATTGAATGAGAAATTGATGTTGCCCATAACAGACATAAGTCTAGAAACACAGGCTTAAAAAATGTATAGATACCTGAACAACTTCAAAATCAATCATTGTAGCCTGGATAGACACTCCATTTGCAACTCTCAACCCCACCTCAAATGAAGTCACATAATGTTTCAAGATAAAAATAAATTTGAAGCCAGAAAGTGCTGAGTTCAAATCTCAGCTTGGCCATATACTAGCAGGTACAGGCTTAGAAAAGTATTTCTGCCAGCCTGGGACTCATTTTCCTCAATAACAAGACAAAATGAATTCATGAAGTTTCCCATCTCCCAGGCTTGCTTTCGTAATGCACCTATATGAGTTGCAAATATAAAATTAGTTGACTGATTTTTAAACAACAATAAAATCATCACCAAACCTTTTTATGGAACAGTGGATAGTGTTCTTACAAAGTAGATCTCCAGGAAGGCAACGCACAAAACTGAACCAACCATGCTGACAATACTCTCAGCTCAAGTCCCTCTTCCGGAACAGCTGTAAGAGCGCAGGGCACATTCCTTTGATTATCCACAAAGGTGGAAATATCCACCTTTTGATTGACTTCTGGAAAAAGTCAGCATCTTGTGGATCCAAGTCTGAGGAATAGGATCTAGCTGAAGTGTAACTACAAAGCAGTGAGACTGATCTTTTTCTGTGACTCATAATCTAGTTCAGAAGACATTTTCAAAAGGTTCTGGATCCTATCAAAATAAAAGTGTCAGTACATGAAGATAGTCTTATAAGAGCATTTATCACACCACTGAATGGAGAGGCAAAAATTACTGCATGTGTGCCAATGGGGGAACGGCTGAAAAACTCATGTTATAGCTCTATCGTTAAAAGATTATGTAGCTACCAAACAGAATGAGTTAGCAAAGTCTTTCTTAAAGCGTGTCCCAAGAACTTGTTAGAAATGCAAATTCTGGGGCCCCACCCCAGATCTACTGAATCAGAAATTCCGGGGGATGAGGCCCAAACCGTCTGTATTTTAATAAGTTCTCCAGGTGATTCTGATGCTTGCTAAAGTTTGAGGACTACTGAGTTAGAGAGGTGACCTCCATTTACCTAGAATAAGAATGTTCTAGATCGGTTAAGTAAGAAAAGCAAGTTGCAAACCAATAAGAAACACTTACAGTTGAACTAAATTGTATGTGTGTGTGTGTGTGTGTGTGTGTGTGTGTGTGTGTAGAATAAACAATGTGGTAGGTTATTTGCCAAACTCTTAAAATTAATAAAACTTATGATGGTGGAGTGAGGATAGATGGAGAAAGGATTTTCGGGGTCAGAGGAGAGAGAGAGAGAGGGAGGGAGGGAGAGAGGTGTGGAGAGAGAGAGAGGAATATAGTTATATACCCTGTATATAATACATAGAAGGATAAGCTTACTAACTGCTTTCTCATTCTCTGGCTTTTACCTAAAGCCAACCTTGCGTTCCTTTTGAATCCTTTACTCTTTTATGAGTGCTAACAGTTTCTTTTTCTTCTGGAAGCCTCGTGTTAAGATCTAAAAAGTACTGCCTGTGAGTGTATGCATAAGAAATGAACAAGATATAGGCATACTTAATATGTGTTATAATTCTCCAAAGACCATGGATATGTCTGCTCACTAAATGGCTGTCAATCAAGATTAGGGATAACATTAGGTTGGTTTCTGCATTTCCAAAGAAAGGCAGGCTATGGGTTGATAGCTGTTTGCGAGGGGGACCCATTCACAAAGAATTTACTTTTTCTTCTATGGACAAAATATAAAGAAGTTAACTGAGCTCAAACCAGCCTCCTTAATGGAGCCATACCTGACTTATCCACAGAGCCTTAACCAGGTTAAGTTGTGGAGGAGAAGTAATTTGCATTCAAAGCTTTGACATTGTCATAGCTGTCTGAGAAGTTTGGACATTTTACAAGTGAAGTCTGGGTAGAGAAAATCCCTGTGAGTCTTGGAGCAGCCTACAGGCTCACCCACTCTTCCAGCACACTGTGGCCCCATAAGGATGCCCCAAGTCTCTGCCTGCTCAACTGGCTCTCACACGCTGACCCCCACATGTTCAGCCAGGCCTACAGAGACTTAAGTACCCATATGTAGGAATTGAGAGGTGTCTCTTATGGGAATCAGAACAAGGTGGCAAAGGGAAGTCAGCATAATATACCCAAAGCAGACTCTGTTAGTGTAAAAAAGAAGGGGATTGTTAACAGCACAGAAAAGCAAGAGGAAAAAGAAGCAAGATCAAGTATAGGTCTGTGTGGTGTGTCCTGGCACAGATGGGGTACATTCCAGTTTAGGAGCTCTAGCACTTAGCAAGGAAATGAGAGGAAGCTGCCACTTTCAAAAAACTTCCTTAACTCCTCCAGTTTTTGCAGGGCATTTCTTCCCTGGCTCCTGCCTGAGCCCACATTCTCTGAAATCCCCTTAGGATGAGCAGTGACTGTCCCTTCCTTACTTAAAAAAAAAAAAAAAAATGTACATGAATTATTTAACACCCTCAGATTTGAATTCCTCATCCATGACTTTTTCAACTTAATCAAATGTCAGAAAGGTCTGTGATCTTTCTGGCCTATTAGCCCTCTCCCATTAGCACATAGCATGGCAGATTCTTCAGTGGTTCTCAGCCTGGTAGCACATTAGAAGCACCTGGGGAACTCTTTTAATACCAATGCAAGACCCCACCTTGGACCAATTCCATCAAAATTTTTGGGAGGTAGGGGATGAAGGGGGTAGGGGAACAAGCCTGGTCATTGGCAATTTTTTTTTAGGTTTCCAGAAGTGTCTAATATAAACTCAAGACAGACAACTACTGAACTAGCTATTATCTAAGTAGTCAGCAGGAAGATCAGACCTTCCGGTGTGTGGTTAAAAGACGTGAACTTCAAGGTCCTTTAAAACCAGGAAAAGGGACAGTGATTTTCAGAAAGCAGTTGGCTACAGAAATGATTTTTCACAAATAGCAGAGGAAAGGCTTCTTCAAGGTTAAAGAGAAAGACTCTTGCAAAATGAATAAAGAATTGAGCCCTCAACCTAGGCAATTCCAAACAACCAAACCTAAATATAAATATGTATTTTGTAGTTATATCAATAATCTAATATTTTGGAGAATCTTAATTTCTTTTTTTACACAAGTATATTTTCTATTAGTCTCAAGAGTCCAGAAAATTGACTCTATAACTTGATACAATCTACTTCTTAAACTTTCCCTAACTCCTCTAACTGTGAATAAATTAGGCTCCAGTAGTCCACATCTGATTAATAGACCCTGAGTCATGTTACCTACATCACTCTATGAATAACTGAAGCGTCCAACTTTTTCAAACAGTCCCTCAGTTCTACCAGAAGTAAGTTATCAACTGGCCTAAACAGAATTACCCTAAATATTTCTAAGAAAAAAAATGACGGCTTATTTATTTCTTCAAAGACTTGGAATGAAGTTAGACAAAATGTGCAACTCATTTCTGCAGCTTCTGTTCCTGAGTCCTTGGCACTTTCATAGAGACAGAAAGATTCCTTCTTACCCTCTTCACATGCAGCCCAATGCTGACTTAGAAGGAAGTAACAAGAGTGAGGGAGGCAATAGAGGAGAGCATCTTCTCTGAGCTGAAATTTTAAGGAAGTACCTTTTCACATTTTCAAAAGTAGATTGCCTCTTTAAATCTCCTTCCTTAGCAGGAAGGCAAAGGAGTTGGGAGGGTCCCTGACTTTTAAATGAAAACAATGAAACAAGATCTTAGGGAGCAGAAAACTAACCAAGGGAGCCAAGGAGGGGGAATAAGTGTTAAACAATCCTGAAAAATTAAAACTTAGAGCATCATCACATGAAGGTTTATTCTCAAGAGAAAAGAAGATGAAGAGGAATGTGAATTCGTCCGTCCAGTGTTTACTCCAATTCTTCTTGGAAGAGATACAAGGATGAGTCTGGAAACGGATTTCTGGGGCAAATAATGGATCTCAGAGAGCCAAGCAAGGAGTTGGTATTTGTTCCATTATCAGTAATACTAATACTAATATTAATAATAATGCAATGTATTGTGTACTTATGTGTCTGTATTGTACTAAAAACTTTCACAGACATTTCCTCATCAGATTCTCTCAGGCATGTGATATCTATTATTTATTTCCATTTTATAGTTAAGGAAACTTAGGCTTAAAGTGTTTAAGTACCTTATCTGAGGCCATGCAACTAAAATTAATTGGCTGGGTTTCCAAAAGCAGATCTAACCTACTCTAAACCCTGAGTCTTAAACACTTAATTGCATTTAATTGCTTGTAAGACATTGAGAAACCAAGAGATAATTTTACAGTGGTAACGTAAACAGCTTTGATAAATTACACGATCTACCTTCTAGTTGAACATCATACAAAGTGTCCTTGCTCTGGGTTCTAGATATCCCTGCCTGCTCCGTCCAGTGGTCCCACCTCTGCATGCATGACTGAGGCTACACAAGTCTGAACATTGCTGGTGGTTCCCCGGATGGCATCAGGGCTGCTGCAGAGCACACAGAATCTACAGCCATCCTCGGCAATCCAAAATCCAGGGGTTGCTAAAGTGGCCACATTGAAAGGAGAGGCTCCCCCCCCCCACACACACACACAAAAACACCAAATAATTTATTTTTACACATAGGAGGATCAGTCTAAACACAGAGCAGGGCAAAATGTCTCCATTGGCTCAGGTGTCCAGCTTACAGCCTAGAGACTAGAAACTCAGTCAGTGGCCACATCTATCCTTGGAGATAGGGAACCATCTTTCCAAATCAAAATCTTCATAGCCCTCAGGAAAATTATGTTATAAATAAGGGAAAAAAAGTAACTGCTCACATAATGTGTTGCATAGTAAAAGGAGCTGTAAGAAATTACTGAGCCAGCCTGTTCAAGTTACATTCCAAAGTTGTCTTCCTAGCCAGGTGACCTTCCACACATGACTCTGTGCCTCAGGTAAGGACAGGTTTGTTTTAATGACTAAACACATCAGTGTCCTTAGAACTAGATTTGGCACATAGTATGCATCCAGCTACACAATTCCTCCTCTGCTTGTCTAACACTCTGCTATTCGAAATCCTGTGCTCAATGGAAAGTACTGGCTGTCTCCTTCAATCCCCATTTACAATTCAAAGATCACTTGGATAGCACGCATTAGCCACCATCACCTTAGTGGGAATTAGACTATCATATTGTTTTCTTCACTTTAATAAAGAAAGGATCTCTCCCTACATATGGAAGCTATGGAAAAGCAGCTACAGATATAAAAGGTAAAGTGGGTTGAAGGGATGAAACACACCATTCCACTAATCTGCAGTTTGTGGAGACCTAATCCTCTGGAGACCTGGATGTTGGTTTCACATCTCTCTGTCCTAATCTCTCCAACAAAATAATTCTTGCTAAATCTGTTTCCCATGCCCCTTACATTGGTACCACAAAGCTCTCCTCAACCATCCATAAAGAGAGATGGCCCTTATGCATAGCCCATTCGACCCTGTAATTACTAACTGGGATAGTTCCTCTTTATGTCTTCATTGCTGTGTCTACCCCAGTGGCCCCACTCCAGACTAGAGTGAGGAGTCTTCCTTTTTTTTTTTTTAATTTTTTTTTTATTTTTGGCTGTGTTGGGTTTTCATTTCTGTGCGAGGGCTTTCTCTAGTTGCGGCAAGCGGTGGCCTCTCTTCATCGCGGTGCGCGGGCCTCTCACTATCGTGGCCTCTCTTGTTGTGGAGCACAGGCTCCAGATGCGCAGGCTCAGCAGTTGTGGCTCACGGGCCTATTGCTCCGTGGCATGTGGGATCCTCCCAGACCAGGGCTCGAACCCGTGTCCCCTGCATTAGCAGGCAGATTCTCAACCACTGCACCACGAGGGAAGCCCCGAGGAGTCTTCCTTTTTGATGTATGCATATTGATTACACCATTGCAGTTTCCTGATTTCATGTTCATGTGTAAGAAGACTGCCTCACAAACCCCTGCCACCTCATGGTTCCACCTAAACACTTTGCCATCCATTTGCCGGGTCTGACAGCCAGTGAGCCGAAACCGAGCAATCACTGATCTGGAAGAAACAGATGTGTCTTTTGACCAAGTTCTGCTGCTCACAAGTGATGTGGCCTCTGCTGATGCTCCCTTTTCTAAGCCTCCAGCTCCTCATTTGTGAAAAGAGGGGGCTGAGCTCCAATGCACCCAGGCCCCCTTCCAGCAGGAATATCCTCTGATTAGATTTCACAGCTTCCCTCTGTTCCTTCTGACCTTTGGCTCCAGGCTTTCCCAGGGCCAGCCCATCATTACAGAGGGAAGCACGGACTGCCTGCCCACCCACTGACCAATCTGTGATCTGGGCAGAGACTCTGCTGGGAGACTGACGATGATCAAATGCCCAGGGCTGGCCCCAAGCCATATGTCAGACCAGCACACTGTCTGAGGGGCTGCAGATGGAGACAGGGGAAACCAAGGACGCTGCACGCTGTCCTGCAGAACTAATAAGCAGGGACCAGTGTCCAGGGTGCTTGCCCTCAGTCAGCCTCTTGGGGTTCAGCTCATCTGTCCCACATCTCCCGGGCAGAATCAAAGGATCCCATCTCTGAGTTGAATAGGGCTGAAAAGACCTCAAACATTTGAACTCCAATGACAAGGCACTCATGAATATATGATATTAAGTAGCTGATTATTACCAAGTGCCAGGCACATACCGTCTCTTTTAATCTGCAAAACAACATTTAAGGTTGGGCTGTGATTTCCCTGTTCTGTACACACAGAAGTTGTAAAGTGGTTTGGGAGACACTAAGTCATACCCTGACACATGACTCCATGGCTCAGCGAGCTGAACTCTGCACTGTTCTGCCTCTCAGGACCTTCCAGAATGGCTCGTGTTCCCTTTAAAGGAAAACTCTTCCTTACACTGACAAAAATCTATCTTCTTATAACAGCCCCCTCAGCCCTAATTTTGCTCTTATTTGATCCTCTCCAGACATGGATAATGACACTCCATCCAATCAATTGTAATCTTTTAAGATAAAGAACAATTAGACGAGATAACAGTAAACCATGGGGCTGTGCCTTTGTCCTAATACAGCCTCTCTTGCCAATTTGAAGGTGGCTCGATATGTTTTCCTCTCTCCCTCTTTGCCCTTTCATTTTTTTCCAGCAGCACATTAACAGAAGCCAGAGCTTTGACAATTGTGCAGCTAATTTCTAAATGACTGAAATAATTTTTTATTATTCCAGTCAAGGAAAGTTCCTCCAGGAGCTAGGACAGCTGGTAACGGTGCCCATAGAATGGGTATTATTCATTACACAAAAGCTTGACATTCAGCGGAGATCACCATCCAGGAAAATATGTGGGTGGAGAATAGAAACGTATCTTTTGATTTACATTCAGGTCAGAGGATCAAATCATTCTGATTGAAATTGCATTATTTTTTTACCCCATCCATCCTAACATTCTCCCACACAACTCTTGTTTTGTGAGACTGTGTGATCCCCCCAACAGAGCTCTGTTCTTGGATGTTTCTTATTTAAGCAAGTTACTAGCCCTGTGATGATTTCTCTGCTCCATCTTGTTTTTTTGTTCTGTTTGGGTTCTTTTAACAGCCTCTGTAGACCTAAACAGAATTAACTGAGCACAGCTCACACATGGAAAACTCACCAATCATGAAGCCATTACTAAAGCCCGCAGAGAATGCCTGTTCTGAATGTGCCATATGCGTGTCCACCCACTGGCTGCCTCCACAGTGAAGAACGGCACCAATACTGCAAATCAGCATCCTGTTCTCAGCCTGACATTCCTGACATCACCCCTCTGTAAGTCCATAAGAGGTTGAAGTGTGGGTGGGAGGTTACTGTCAAGCTCTATCAGCCTGCACCGCATCTAGCCAAGGCCAGTAATGACCTGTGTTCAGCCTCCTCAATCTTGCAAAGACCTTGAGCCAGAAAAAGTTGGGCAGGGGGTATGTTAGGAGATCCACCCTCACCAGATTTGGAATGGGAAATTCATCTGATGGATGCTAACTGCTGTAAATGTAGCCCCGGGTGCCCACAGGAACATTAGGCAACAGCTCCTTAACTAATACCAATTGAGCGTAGCCACTCCACCTCCTTGACCTTCAGACAGGCTTTCAGTTTCAACTCCAGCTCCACCAGACATAGAACCAACCCCACACCTTCATCCTACCTTCTCCCACCATGACCTGGGTGGAGGACTCTGATGCTTTCGCCTCATTCTGGCCAACAGCTTCCCAAGAGATTGGATGTGCTTGCTCTATCCCAAGAACAAATCTCCCTGATCTAAAAGAAGATTCTCATCATATCATATGCAAACCAAAACCTGTTCTGATCAAACTTGATGGTTTGAACATTTGGCTGTCTCCAGAATGTTTTGTCTGAGTTGGTTTACCCAAGCCCATTCTGCAAGGAGCACCCATCACTCCTCCAAAGTGAGCTCCATGCCTTTGTGAGGGGACTAACCCAAATCAGGGGTATAATGTGTGACTTGGGCTCTCTGTCAGTTTTACCTGAGATGTTAGAATGGTGAGAGCTGCCCAGAAAACCTCACCCATTTTGACAATAAGCCCTATGAGACCTGAATGATTTGGGAAGCACATGGAATTTTATGGACCTTTGGGTTTAAAGCCATCAAGTGCATAACTGACTGGATTATAGCCAGTGCCTCAAAAGCAGGAATCATGTCTGTTTTACTCACCAATGTTTATTTATATCACCTAGCACAATGCCTGGCGAATAGGAGATGCTTCATGGATGAACTGAGGTCCACAGTATATCACAGTTTTGTGAGCAGAAATAAATTAAATAAACCTAGTTCTTAATAAATTAAATAAACCTAGTTCTTAATCCTAATAGTATTATGTACTAGCTGCAGGACCATGGACAGAGAATATAACTAAAGTTCAGCTGCCTCAACTATAAAATGGAAAAAATATTATTTGTTATGAGGAGAAGTGTATCCCCCCAATTTTGTATGTTGAAGTCCTAACCCCCAGTACCTCAGAATGTGGCTATATTTGGAGATGGGGCCTTAAAGAGATAATTAAGGTAAAATAGACTCTGGCCTGATTTGGCTGGTTTCCTTATAAAGAAGAAGAGATTAGGACGTAGACACACACAGAGGAAAGACCACATGAAGACAAAGGGAGAAGATGGCCATCTTCAAGTCAAGGAGAGAGGCTTCAGAATGAAATCAACTCTGGTGATCCCCTGGTCTTAGACATCTAGTTTCCCCTTTGTTTATGCCACCCATTCTGTGATAACTGTTATGGCAGTCCTGGCAAGCTAAGACAAGTACTTGTGAGAGTTGATGGGATGGTTATTATATTCCTATATAGTATCTGGAATAAGTACCAAATACAGTTTAAATGTTGTTGTAATTAGCCATGTATTCAATATGCTCTGATATATAACTGCCCTCATATTCTGGATCTTGGGATTTTGTCCATGTCCAAATTCCATTTTTTGCCATCCTCTTTGTGCTTTACTTGAATCTAATCTGGTACATCTTGATTTAAACATACATAAAAATCTTTTTTTTTTTTCAAGAGTAATCGTTGGACTGAGAAACTAACAGCAGCATGAAGGAATACGTAATTCTTGAATTTAGATTGTAAAATCTTCTGATTTTGGCTAGATTTTCCTTAATTCACAAATAAGATCCTAAAAATGTTCCCACCTCCTAAACTTATATCATGTATTTTGCTCAAATCAAATTTGCGTTATTACCCAATCCAAGAGAACAGGAGTTCCAAACTAAAGGGTTGGATCATATGCTAAGTATGAGTCCCAGTGCAGTGATTCACAGAACTCCATCTCTTGACTGAAGTCCAGTCCAATAAGAACATGGTAGCAAGTGTGATGCAGTATGGATGGGAGCTCAGGGGTCTGCGTCATAAGATGGGCCTTCTGTCCACCTACTCACAGTGTCACATAATAACACAAGAGGGTGACAAGACCATACAAAGGACAGTGACTCACATGTTTTCAGAGAAAGATAAGTGGGATGTAAATATTTCTTCCGAAGTGGGAAGGGGGAAAATAGTTTTGGGTTTTCTTTTAAACATTGACACCTTAATGGTCAGGAGGCTATTAATGAAGACTTGGGTAAGACAAATAGACAAAAAAACTATAAAAAAGAAATAGAAATGCTCCTCTCAGGTTCCATTGCAGCAAATTACCGTCCAACCCTGTGATTCTATTGATTTACCTGTGCTATATCCAACTTTAATCACAATAAACCATAGACTAATACAGATCTGCCAACAACAAGTGCCATTAGCAGAAGACTTTGCTTACTAGGGACACTTCTGAAAATTGTTTTAAGATTGCCCAGCCTGGAAACTTAGAGATACAAGGAAGCATCTGAAAAATGTTTTTTTCTGTTGGTTTTGCAAAAAGTATGTATGACATTCTGCTTTTTCAAAGTTAGAACTTTCTGAAAATACATGAACAAAAGAAAAAGGAAGTGGTTGGAGGGTTAAGGGGAGGAACTCCAGACAAGGATAATTACCATAAGAAGAATTCCTTGAGAAGAAATGACAATTTGCTTTTGTTTCATGGACTAAATTACAACAGATTAACCAAATGGCTTCAGCACATCTTTATCATTTAGATATCTCTTGATGTTTGCTTATTCCCAGTACATAAAGCCTAACTACATTAAATCAGCATGTTCTTAACTGTGGCCACAAAAAAAAATTTTTATCAAGATGTTAATAAATGGTCCCCTAAAAGGAAAAAAAAAAAAAAAACACTGATCTTGTTATAACTAGGAAATTGGCATACTACGTCTCAGAGATTTACTATGTCTATAAGAAAATTAAAAACCTGGAGGGCTTCCCTGGTGGCACAGTGGTTGAGAGTCCACCTGCCAATGCAGGGGACACGGGTTTGTGCCCCGGTCCGGGAAGATCCCACATGCCGCGGAGCGGCTGGGCCCGTGAGCCATGGCCGCTGAGCCTGGGTGTCCGGAGCCTGTGCTCCGCAGCGGGAGAGGGCACAGCAGTGAGAGACCTGCGTACCGAAAAAAAAAAAAAAAAAAAAAAACCTGGAGAACTCCTACAACCATGGAATCTGTATGTTTAAATTGGTTCAATCCAGAGTTTTCCAGGAAATATCTACTGATATCTCAAGAAACAACGCTATTCAAATCAAGGTTTGTGACATGTTGGCTTAAATACTACTGCTTCTATAGGTTTCCAATACCATAGCTCTGCATTAAGAGAAGATGAGACACACACGTAATGAATATCCTAAACGATCACTCTATTTTCCTCTGAAATTTCCAGGAAATTCAACCACATGTGCTTTATTTCTTAGCTAATGCCAGTAACATAGTTAACTCTCATTTCTCTTAGCATGTGCAGACATGACCACAAATACTTTTGGAAGTATCATTTACCATTAGCGGACTTGGATGCTGTACCAAGTTCATAGTGTGGGGTAAACCAGAGGACACATGACCCCTAGAACTGAGCGGCCCTGGATTTTATAGCTAGGTCTGTCATCGACTTGTCCAGTGTTAAGCTCCTTAATCTCTCTGAGACTCAGTATCTTTATCAATCACTAGATAAACTGTATAGTCATTTTAATGCCTGAAGTTCCAAGAAGCTATGAGTTTTGAATTCAAAGGTACAAAGTTAATTAAAAATCTTAAATGTCCCTGCCTTAGTCAGAGGCTCTATTTTAAAATGCACCAGGAGACAAATCATTAAACGGCATTTTAAGCATAGGAAGATATTTGAAAACAGAGAACAGAGACAGAAGGAAAGCCAGAGATAACTCAAAGCATATGGCCACACGTGGAAGGATTACAGGTGATTTCTAGTTTGTTCTAACTTTGTGGTTTCTAATGTTTTGCAATGAACAGGTATTATTGTTGCAATAACAAATAGACCAAAAAGAATTTATTTTTTGTTTCTAAGTCTTCCAAGACCTTAAGCAATCTTCTGATGACTTGAAAACCCTCATTGTGGGTGGCTAATCAAACATTCTAGACTAAATGTGCAAACCAAAATCATCAATATTTGGTATAAGTGGGACCATGTGTTAAAAAGGCATCTACAGGTAGATGATCAAACACATGGTAGGAACTTGAGTGTGAATCTCTTAAGAATTGCTTTTTAAAATTAATGGAAGAAAAGAAGAAATAGAAAGAGGGAGGAGGGGAAGGGAAATGGGGGAAATGAAAGTATTGCTGCCCCATCAATCCACAATTTTAGCATCATTATTTGGGCTCCTGGTTTTCTGGAAACCCTGCTAAATGCAAAGTCCCCTGAAACACATTAAACCTTACCAGCTCCTTGCCTATTAAGAGCATGACCCTGTAAAAATCAGTCCCAGGATAGGAAGTTTGAAAAAAAATGCCAGCAGGAAAGGTCTTTGCAAATAGTTCAGCTGTGGTTCTCAGTCCTGGCAGTACACTGACATCACCTGGCTGATGCTCAGGCCCTATTCCAGAGCAACTGAATTAGAATTTCTAGGGGCGGGGCCCAGGTTTGGAGCTTTTGAAGTTCCCCAGGGGATGCTAATGTGTAGTCGGGATTCAGAAACATATAGGGTAGTTGAAACACAGGAATTACAAGCAAATCCTACTGACCTTTCAGTTTAGCTAAATGCTCCTCAGAAACAAGAGTAGTTTCATTTCCTGAACTATTTGAAAATTTTCAGATTATAACTGACTAAGGGTGAAACTGAGTATAATTTTACCCTTATTGCTGAACATTGTCCTAAAATGCCCACTTCTCCCTTGCCTAATAAATCCAGGCTGGTGAAGGAAATGGTGTCTTTCTTTAGTGAGTGAGGCTCACTTACACATCCTGGGATCTTTATAAGATCTGAGGACAAATATGGAGAAGGTGTCAGTGATGGGCCCTATCAGAAGAGAGACCAGTCTTTCCTGGACAGTTGTTCTGAAACTAAGAAGCTGTGACCAGCTCATTCTGCTGTATTTTGACTCTTTCTAAAACACAGTGCAGTGCTTAGGGCTCTGGTTAGTTGTGTTTAATTACTTGAGACTTTACCATAAATATTCAACAGGATAATCTATATGTTCATATCTGTCTTGTTCATTTTTTGAAAGGATAAGATGAAATGGTTAATTCTATCCTGCCCCTGTCTCTTTGGAAGAATGGGCAAACTTGGAACAACGGGCAAGCTAAGAGGGTCCTTCGTACTCACATTCCGTCTCCAACCCCACCCTAACTTGCCCTCTCCCCCACCAACTTCTACTCAACTTGATAGCATCTTTGGATTTTTAAAACTGAGCTAAAAAAATTTCCCACCCACTCATTTGTTTAGAAGATTGGGGGTCATCAAAGGATCATCATACTGAAGTTACCCCAGAGTGGGAGGAGAAAGAAGGAAGAGGCCTGACTAATGGGGGTAGGAAAGGAGAAATTATTCTACCAGTGGCTTTCCCCCCACGGGAACTAACAAACAACCTCCTCATATACCAGGAGGTATCAGAGCATCTGTGCATATATGAAATTATGCAATAACCTGTACATAATCTTGTATGAATGTAGTAGATGCCTCCCACTCCGGTCTAGAGTAAGAGAAACAAAAGAACAATAATTATACACTGAGAAACTTGCTTCTAGACTTCCATAAGGTCCTTAGGACTTTAGGGAAGGGGTCAGCTATATTTATTTGCCTTAGAAAAAATAAAATCAAGTGATAATCTTGTGAATGAGCTTCATGGAGTTGACACATACAGATTACACATATTACCCAAGAGATTTTTCAGAGGGAGGAAGAATAGATTGACTCTGAAGGAATTTGGTTCACTTGAGAAAGTGAATTACGGGAGAAAAACTATACCAGGTTCTCTTGATTCTTGGAGAAGAAAATCTGGACTACCAACCATTCCTTCCTAAAATATTCCACTACATGAACTATAAAAATGACACCAAGCACAGAGATAAGATCCACCATTTAACTGGAAGAACACTTAACATCTATCTATTTTCAGCAATGTCTCTGATTTTGATCGAGAACATATTCATGATGGTCATAATTCTCATCAGATTTATGTAGAAAAAAGCTGGAGAGTTTTGAGTGCACATTAAGGGAATTTGGTGCAATCAGAATACATTTGCCTTTTTTTTTTTTTTTTAACAAGAAAAAGCCTTGTTTCCCCGAAAGAACCCTAAGGAGGAAATTCTTTTCTATTCAAATTTTTTTTTATTTTCACCAAAGAATAGGAAAAAAAGACAAAATAAAAACATATAGTGATAGGCCTTTAAAATTACATATGACAGGATTCTCACTTGTTAGGAATCTGTGTCGCTTTTAGAATTTCTAGAAATTTTCTCAAGCTCAAAGCCCAACATGCTGAAGTGTCCTGCTGAAAGGGGTTTTAAGTCTAGATGACATCTTTTCCAATGTGTCTTCTTCCTCCCTTTAAAAAAATCCCAACATATTTTTTTACTCCCATGATTTTGGTAAAAATTTCTAAGTAAATGAAAGAAAACTAGAAGCTGAAGAGAATGCTTGCTAAGTATCAAATACAAACACAAAAAATGTGTACAAAGTTTTGTAATCATGACTATATGGGACATTTATTGGAGAAGAGGTTTAAAAATCATGTCCCAGAATCAGTTTATCACTCTGAGTAGGTCAGTGTAATGAGCAGATCACGTTTGTACACAGTACAGGCTATTCCTTACAAGACAGCGTGTTTCTATGCGTGGTCCTTATGTTGGCTGCATTATACTTACCTGGATCACTTTATAAAAATACAGATTCCTATACCTCATTTAAGACATACTGAATTAGACTGTCTTGGTGGGAGGGAGGGCTTAGGAACATGCCTTTTTCAAATTTCCCAGGTGACTCTTAGGAAATCTGATGTTAGAAAATCCTGTTCTAAGTGCACCACGTATTCTAAAAAAAGGTCAAGAATGCTCTAGCAGTGCTGTGATGGCAAAATTCTGCACTTTTTATTTTTAATTAACCTTTGCCACTACCTCTAAACATTTATTGAGAACTTTGTGCAGGAACAATTATGAGTCTTCTCATCTATCCACTCACATATAAGGCCAACTTATGAGGCAGGTGCTAACAATATTCCCCATTTTATCGATAGGGAAGTGAAGTCAGAGAATTCTGATTTATCCAAGGTGACACATCCTGTAACTGATGAAGCCAGGCTTTGAAACCAGGGCATGTGATTTCAGAGACTACATGCTTAACCAGATCACTATAAAATTTCAACTAAATAAAGAAGTCAAGGTTTAAATCTACAATTACTGGTTCCCAAAGCTTTCTACCACACAAACAGGGTCAAGGTTGACCTTGACTAGAGCAAATGGGTCAGTGTTTATCAAATGGGGCCACTGGACTGTGTCAGAATCACCTGGGAAAGGGGCAAGAAACAAGGACTGGCTAAAAATCAGATTCTTGGGTTTTAACCCAGACCTAGTGCACCAAGTTTTTAGTGCAGAAAAATACCAAGAATCCGTAGTTTACATGTTCCCCCAGGTGATTCTTATACACAGTAAAGTTTGAGAACCACTGTATCAGGTAAATATAAGCCCAAGGAAAGCAAGAATAAACTCACAGATGATGAAGTTAATTTTTCCTACCCTTAGATTATGATTTAAATGATAAGGTTAAGTCAGTGGTTCTCAATAATGGGTGATTTCTCCCCCCCAGTAACATTGGCCAACGTCCAGAGATATTTTTGCTTGTCACATTTGGGGGAATGCCATTGGTATCTAGTGAGTATAGGTGAGGGATGCTGTTAGACATCTTAAAATGCACAAGACAGGCTCCAAAACAAAGAATTATCTGGCCTAAAATGTTAGTCATGCTGAGGTTGAGAAACCCTGAATTAGGGTATTAGGATGGAGAACAGCCTCATCTCCTCCTTTCCTCAGCAGCAGCCTCCTCTTGGCAGGGACAACTTTTTCATTCTCTTCCATGCCTATGATTCCTACTATGCCACCACTGTTCTAGTATTTAAGCCTCGCTAAATTACCCTTTCTCCTACTTTTCACATCACCAGATTCCACTGTTTCTTCATGTACTAATATGCCTAAAACTGTTTCTGTGAATGCTCCCACCCTTATCCCCCTTAACATAAAATCAAGTATCAGTAGAAGGTCAGTTGACTAAGAATCATAAAATTTAGAACTGAACTCAGAGACCTTCTGATCCAGCCAAAAGTTTCCTAAGGAGGGAAAGCTGAGGCTCAGAGAAGCTGTGGGGTAGCAGAAAGTGCACAGGGTTTGGGTGCAGACAGATCAGAGTTTGAAGCCCACTTTTGTCCTTCACCAGACAGAAGACCTTATGAAGCTATTTTAACATTTTTCAAGTCTCCCATACCACCTTCACAGCATCTGTGAGGAGGTACAAAAACACATATGTGATGTACCCTGTGTGGTCTGGGTTAAAACCCAAGGAAGCACACAACACATTTCTAGCCCCTTTTCTTCCCCAGAGACTTTCAAAGGCTTGCCTGAAATATCAAACTAATAGTATCTCATCCTCATCATGTATTAACCCTAAGGTCTCAAGGACTCTGTGAGTTGGGCATTATCATTAACTTCATTCTCACAGATGAGAAAATTGATAAGAAGTATGGAATTTTCCCAGGCTACTGTTGGCTAATGACAGTACTTGATTTTATAGCTCTAAGAGCCCAATTGCTAGACACTCTTGCTTAACCACGAACTATACTAAACAGACTGGGACAAGTCCACATGTCTCCTGTTCCAAGTTAAGAGCTCTTTCTATTAGATCATGAATGTTGGCTTTGTTCCCCCAAGTAAACAATTCTGTTTCCCTTTCAATGCAGAGCTCATAGATGATGCTCAATAAATATTTTTTGATTGATTGATAGAGAAAAGGAATGAATGGCAACCTGAAAAATTAATTTCTTCACTCTGTCACTTTGAATTAATCCTATTATGGGTTGAAAATTACACCTTGCTCTCCATCGAAAACCTGCCCACACAACTGGAAGAAGGAGGCTAGTTCAGCCTCCATTACTGTCTTCTGATCTTATAAATGCAGGTGATATTTCTCTAAATCAACACTAAAGAACATCACTTGTGTACTCACAGACCCAAGGCACGATTAAGTAAACTTTGGTTCCGTGGGAAGGCTGTCTCTGTTCCATCAAACAATACTTCTGGACTACAAATTAATCTTTCTCCCAGCTGCAGAGCCCAAAAGAAAATTAAAACAGGTGAACAGGTAAAAGGAAAAGCATGGGCTTAAGTTCCTTACTGTGGGCCTCTGTCACTGTCAGTCTCAGGTGGGCATTACAGGAGGTGCTGGGAGAGAGAAATGGAAATTCGTGACCCTGTCAGAGCTAAGGTCACTCTGTTTTCTGTTCTGAGAAATCTGGAGACTAATTAATAAGAGAAAATAAGATGTGGATGATGGCAAACATGATGTGAGCCCTTCTCTGGGCCTTTCTCTGAAGCCACTCATAGTTGTGTTTTGTTTGGCAAAGGGAAGGGAGCGGTTTAAAGACTGAAATTCATTAAATTCTTCTCTTGTCTTCCAGAGGAGGGGATGGTGTTCGGATCTCCATTTAACAGAAAACAGAGAGAGAAAAAGAAGAGAGTGGATTCACAGCTTGGAATTCTAACACCAGTGGATCATCTTGTTGTCCCAAGAGGATGGCACGTGGGGACTCCTTGGAAACAGGAGAAGTACAGATATTAAGAAACAAAAGCAAAATGTAGTCAGGGTTCCACTGAGGTAGGGGTTAGCGTGTGTGTTGAGCAGGTTCAAGTTATGAGAACTCACTGCGTGGCTCAGGGCTGATCTGGAGTCTTCAGCATTTATACTATAGTCCTAGCATTCTGACCGGGGCTTCCTGTGTGGTCTGATGGCTAGGCACTAAAACAAACAAGATGCTGAAATCTATTTCTCCATCTCCCCGACCTACCCAGAGAAGTGCACGTCAATTAACTGGGAGTTGTGAGAGATGGACTCATTAATGCCCAATGACAACCTCACAATCTTGTTCCATAAGGGGGCTTGAAGGAGGATGTCTAGGAAGGCTGAGGCTTGGGGTGTAGGTTGATGAGTAGAAGAGATATGCAAGGATGGACCACATAAGGACATGCTTATTTATCTGCTTTTTAGAGAAGTGAACAATTTTTGTGATATTTATGAACCTGTAAGAAGAATACACAGACTTCTTCTGCAGGCTACTAGTCCTCTTGCTGTCAGTCCTCTGAGGTCTTTAGGCAGAAAGATGCCTAAACACCACTTCCCTCCCGGAAGGATAACACCATCTCCCTCCTTGATGACTGCCTGCATGACTGGTGTCTCTCTTTTGTCCTTAATTAGCAATGGCATTTATTCTTGCTGATCCTGGCTCATTCTCTGGCTGATGATATAACTAAGAGAGGTATAACTCTGAGCTGCAGCTACTAGAGTAACAGCAACAATATCAAAAAGGATATTAGAAATAACCACAATGATGTTGATGATAAAGTTTATAGGGTATTACTAGTCACCAAAAGTGGTTCTATTAATTTACATGATACCTCTACTTATTCCTCACTAAAGCCTATGGAACCAATATTATTATTATCCTCATATTGCAGGGGAGGAACCTGAGAGACAAAGAGGTAAAGTAGCTTGCCCAAAGTCACACAACCAGCAAGCGATGGTTTTGGAATTTGAACTTAGGCAGTTCAGTGCTGCTGCATAGAAATTAACATAGTGTCTAAATGTCTCCTTACTAGGGAAATGTGTTTTCAGTTTCAACTTTTTGTCAAAGAGAGATTAAGTCCACCACATGCCACGCTATCAGGCAGAGAACACTGACCTCACAGCATGATAGCTGTCAGGGAGAACTTAGGACAGATAATCAAGATGCTGGAGTAGCATGCAACTATTTCCTTACCCTGTAAAGAAGCAAAGCCACTTGATGGAAGTTGTTTCCAATTTAGGCATGGCCAGGGTTTAAAATCTGACTCCACCACTTAGGTGGATGTGTAGTATTAGATGAGTTACTTGACCCAATGTGGTCTTGGTTTCCTTATTCCTGGGAAACTATAACCTATCTCCTAGGGTTTATTACAAATATTAAATACAATAATATATGAAAAGCACCAAGCATAAGATCTACCATGTAGTCAACACTCAATAATTAGCTGCAATTTGTATCATTAGCATCAAATTAAAAGGGAGCCAAAGTTATATCAAATAAGGTGAAGATGCCTTTGAACAAGCACAGAAGTTTCGACTACAATGCTCAGTGACTGATAATTAGAACTTTAAATAAAGAATTGAGAATTTCAGCACTGATGGAGTGGCCAAAGGGAGGCTTCATGGGCTCATCAAAATCCTGGATACATATAACTTTAGACATACTGATTGAGGTTATTAGCAGTTTCCATAAAAGAAGGAAATGCAAATTGGTCATATCGGCCACCATATAGCCTTTAGAGTTTGTTGGATGTATGATTGAGATAAAATAAGACCTTAAGTATAGATATTTGCTACTTTTCCCAATCTCTCATCTTCCAAGATGCAAGCTGCTTCAATATGGTGATGGAGTGATAAGCAAAGATACAGAAATGAATAAGCCATGGACAAGTAGAAGATTAAGACATAGAGGTCAGAAGAGAGAAGGAGGAGGAATGGGAAAGAAAGGTTATAGGGGCTGAGGTTCTGAGTATAATAATGATAGCCAATATTTCATTAGAACTTGCTATGCGCCATGTCCGACTCTAGGTTTGTTACATATCAGTTAGCTCATCCTCACAACCACCTTATTGTTATTCCTATTCTATACATAAGCAAATGAGTTCACAGTTTAAATGACTTAAGGACAGCACAGCTAACAAGTGAAGTGGTAGAACCAAGATTCAAACAGGGCAATTCGAATTGCATGTCTGCCATTAGTCATTATGCCATATCAGGAGAACTGGGAGCAGTGGCACAGGAAAAGGACATTTGAGGAAAGAAATCATTTACTAAAGAGATTTTTAAAGCAAATGTTGGCTGTGTATACCCCTTCTCCCCCTTATTTACCCTCAGTCAAAACTTCAGTGCAGATCTGTGCTATTCTTCAAGGCTTTTTGAGGCAGGCTTAGGCTTCTTTTGGGAAATGTCAAACCTACAGAGACTGGTCTTAGAGCCAGACCAAGAAAGTCCACTCATATTTGGGTTACAGATACAAATATAAACTACCTGTCACTGTCTTTGTAGATTAAGGATTTAGTCATTTTCAAAAATATATATTTTTTGGACTTCCCTAAAGACCTGAGCTTAAATATAGATATCTGGGTTCTCCCACCCCCAGTGTGGCTAAAAACAGGTGGAAAAAAGGCAGAACTAGCTAAGTCCATTTCTGCCTAACATACTATCTGCAAGTTCTGGTCTGGTTTCTCCCCTAGAAAAAGAGCTTTCATGGGCATCTCTTGCTCCTCAGTGCTGCTGACTGAGTTCCCTATCTCTTGCTTCTTCTGAATCAGGCCGTTGAGACCTGCTTGTCCTTTCTCATCTTACCTGAGCCATAGGCTCAACTTATTTCCTGTGTGACCTCTGACATCCATTTGGCTTTCCCAGTTGAGTCTCCATTTCTTAACTAAGGCCATTGCTCATCTTACCTACGATATTTGTCAGACTTTTCTACCCTCATGAGCCCTTCTTAGGAGATGCAGAAAAAAACATTTGACAAAATTAAATATCCTTTCATGAAAAAACTACCAACATATTATCTATAGAAGGAATGTACTTCAACATACTAAAGGCCATATATGACAAGATATGACATGATATAAGATCAGAAGCAAGACAAGGATGCCTACTCTTACCATTTCTATGCAACATAGTGCTGAAAGTCCTAGCTATAGCAATTAGGCAAGAATAAGAATTAAAATGCATCTAAACCTGAAAGCAAGAAGTAAAATCATCTTTGTTTGCAGATGACATGATCTTATTTATGAAAATCCCTAACACAACTTCACCAAATAACTGTTAGAACTACTAAATTAATTCAGTAAATTTCCAGGATAAGAAATCAACATAAAAAAGCAGTTGCATTTCCACACAATAACTACGAAATATCTGAAAGGGTAATTAAGAAAGCCAGAGCTGAAGGAATTGGACTCCCTGACTTCAGGCTATACTATAAAGCTACAGTAATGAAAGCAATATGGTACTGGAACAAAAACAGAAACATAACTCAATGGAATAGGATAGAAAGTGCAGAAATAAACCTATGCCTCTATAGTCAATTAATCTCCTAAAAGGACACAAGAATATACAATGAAGAAAAGACAGTCTCTTCAATAAGTGGTGCTGGGAAAATGGGACAGCCACATGTAAAAGAATGAAATTAAAACACTCCCTAACAACATACACAAAAATAAACTCAAAATGGATTAAAGACCTAAATGTAAGACTGGATACTATAAAACTCTTAGAGGAAAACATAGGCAAAACACTGTTTGACATAAATTGCAGCAATATCTTTTTTGGATCCACCTCCTAGAGTAATGAAAACAAAAATAAACAAATGGAACCTAATTAAACTTAAAAGCTTTGGTACAGCAAAAGAAACCATAAACAAAATGAAAAGACAACCTACAGACTGGGAGAAAATATTTCCAAATGATGAGACCTATAACAGATTAATCTCCAAAATATAAAAATAGCTCATGCCACTCAATATCAAAAAAACAAACAACCCAATCACAAATGGGCAGGAGATCTAAATACACATTTCTCCAAAGATGGCCAGAGATACATATGGACAAAAAGCACATGAAAAGATTCTCAACATTGCTAATTATGAGAGAAATGCACATCAAAACTACATGAGTTATCACCTCACACTGGTCAGAATGGCTATCATCAAAAAGCCTACCAACAATAAATGCTGGAAAGGGTGTGGAGAAAAGGGAACCCTCCAACTCTATTGGTAGGAACATAAATTGGTACAGCCACTATGGAGAACAGTATGGAGGTTCCTTAAAAAACTAAAAATGGAGTTACCATATGATACAGCAATCCCACTCCTGGGCATATATCTGGAGAAAACCATAATTTGAAAAGATACATGCACCCCAATGTTCATTGCAGCACAATTTACAATAGCCAAGATATGGAAGCAACCTAAATGTCCAACAATGGAGAAATGAATAAGGAAGATGTGTTACATATATACTATGGAATATTACTCAGCCATAAAAAAAAATGAAATAATGCCATTTGCAGCAACATGGATGGGACTAGAGATGATCATACTAAGTGAAGTAAGTCAGACAGAGAAAGATAAATATCATATGATATCACTTATATGTGGAATTTAAAGGAAATGATACAAATGAACTTATTTACAAAATAGAAACAGACTTAGAAAACAAACTTATGGTTATCAAAGGGGGAAGGTGGGGGGGGAGGAATAAATTTGGTGGTTGGGATTAACATATACACACTACTATATATAAAATAGATAATTAACAGGACCTACTGTATAGCACAGGGAACTCTACTCAATACTCTGTAATGACCTATATGGGGAAAAAAAATCTGAAAAAGAATAGATATATGTATAACTAAATCACTTTGCTGTACACCTAAATCTAACACAACGTTGTAAATCAACTATACTCCAAAATAAAATAAAAATTAAAAAAAGAAAGAAAACAATCATATTTACAATAACATCAAAAACAACAAAATATTTAGGAATAAACTTAACAAAGGAGGTGAAAGACCTATAGTATAACACACTGATGAAGAAAATTGAAGATGATAATAAATGGAAAGCTATCCTTTTTTCAAGGACTGAAAAAATTAATACTGTAAAGATGTCCATACTACCCAAAGTATTCTACAGATTCAATGCAATCCCTATAAAAATTCTAATGGCAATTTTTCAGAAATGGAAAAAAAAATCCTAAAATTTATATGAAACCACAAAAGATCCCCCCAAATAGATAAAGCAATCTTGAGAAAGAACAAAGCTGGAGACATTACACTTCCTGGTTTCAGACTATACTACAAAACCATAGTAATCTAAACAGTATGGTGTTGGCATAAAAAGAGACACACAGACCAGTGGAATAGAAAAGAGAGCCCACACATATATCACCAACTAATTTTTGACGAGGGCACCAAGAACACATTATGGGGAAAGGTGTTGGGAAAACTAGATCCCTATGCAAAAGAATGAACCTGGACTCATCTTACAACACTCACAAAAATTAACTTGAAGTGGATTAAAGACTTAAATTTAAGATCTGAAACCATGAAACACCCAGAAGAAAACAGGGGAAAAGTTCCTTGACATTGCCATTGGCAATGATTCATTGGGTAAGATGCCAAATGTGCAGGCAACAAAAGCTAAAATAAACAAGTGGAACTATATTGAACTAAAAAACTTTTGCACAGCAAAGGAAACAATTGATAAATTGAATAGGCAACCTATGGAATGGGAGAAAATATTCACAAATCATATAGCTGAAATATATAAAGAACTCATAAAACAATAGCAAAAATAAAATCTAATTAAAAAATGAGCAAAGGGTCTGAATAGACATTTTTCCAAAGAAGCCATACCAATGGCTAATAGGTATGTGCAAAGGTGCTCAACACGACTAATAATCAAATAAATGCAAATCTAGTCTATTATCAAAAAGACAAGAGATAACAAGTGCTGGGGAGAATATGGAGAAAAGGAAACACTTGTGCACTGTTGGTGAAAATGTAAATTGGTGCAGCCATTATGGGAAAAGGTATGAGTGTTCCTCAAAGAGTTAAAAATATAACTACCAAATGATCCAGCAATCCCATTTCTGGGTATAAATTGAAAGAAATGAAATCAGCATCTCAAAGTGATATCTTCACACCCATATTTATTGCATCATTATTCACAATAGCCAAGATATAGAAACAACCTAAGTGTCTTTGATGGATGAATGGATAAAGAAAATGTATATATTTATAAATGAATATGAATATAGAAAATTTGTATTATATTATATATATTATATTACATTATTCAGTCATAAAAAAGAGAGAAATTTTCCCACTTGATACAACTTGGATAAAACTGGGGGTCCTTACAGGACAGGAATAAAGATGCAGACATAGAGAATGGACTTGAGGTGATGGGAAGGGGGAAGGGTAAGCTGGGATGAAGTGAGAGAGTGGCATGGACATACATACTTACATTATTTATACACTTACTTACTTATATATACTTACATTTGGTAGTACCAAATGTAAAATAGATAGCTAGTGGGAAGCAGCCACATAGCACAGGGAGATCAGCTTGGTGCTTTGTGACCACCTAGAGGGGTGGGATAGGGAGGGTGGGAGGGAGATGCAAGAGGGCAAAATATGGGGATATATGTATATGTATAGCTGATTCACTTTGTTATAAAGCAGAAACTAACACACTATTGTAAAGCAATTATACTCCAATAAAGATGTTAAAAAAACAAAACTGGAGGGCCTTATGCTAAGGGGAATAAGTCAGACAGAGAAAGACAAAAACTATATAGCATCATTTACATGTGGAATCTAAAAAGAAAGAGCCAATTTCATAGAAAGAGAATAGAATGATTTTTGCCAGGAACTGGAGAGAGAGGGAGATGGGGAGATGTAAGTCAAAGGACACAAAGTTTCAGGTATAAGAAGAGTGAGTTCTGAGGATCCAATGTACAACATAGTGACAATATTAACTATATTATTATATAGTTAATAATAGGAAGTGTTCTCACCATACTCAAAAAAAGATTTAACTATGTGAGTGTGTAAGTTGATGGTTGTGTTCATTATCTTGATATTGGTAATCATTCCACAATGTATATGTATATCAAATCATCACATGTACTCTTTAAATATATACAATTATATTTGTCAATTATTCCTCAATGAAGTTGAAAAAAATATAAGGCATTGCCAGTTCGTGTGTACCAGGACTCCATAAGAGAAGAGGGTTGGCTTTCTTTTAGTTCCACACTGTCAGTTTTTAGAAGTGAAGGCCAATGCCCACAGTTCTTTTTAATCACTCCACAATTGTTAAGGTATTTAAGAAAATATTTGCAGGCTGTCTGGGTAGTTTCATGCTCCAACAAATGTCCAAGTGCAAGGAAGGCACAATGAATAAATTATTATATATCAAAATCACTTTTTTTCCAGATTTTGCTCAAATGTCAAGTTTTCACCATAGCCTCTTCTGACAACTCTAAAATTGCAATCCCCTACTCCTGATCTCCCATACTGCACTACATTTTCTTTTTCCATGGCACTTGCCACCTTCTAATTGTTAAATAAGTTACATATCTATTTTGTCTATCATTTATTGTCTGTCTTCTATAATTACAATTAACTCCCCAAGGGTAGAGATCTCTGTTTGGTTTACTGATACATCTCACATGTTCAGAACAGTGTCTGGCACATAGTAGGCAGTCAATTAATATTGGCTGATTGGAACTGAAATTAGGATGATGGAAGTTTGGACTCTAGAATCATGCCTGTTAGCCACTGGCAGTGTGTCATCTCTTGGGAAAGCAATTTGCCTTGCCTTTCTCAGTGGGCTTTTTCAAGAATCAAATGTATATTGATGAAAGTGTTTTTGAAAACTCTGAATATATAAAACATAAAAATATTACAATGCCATACAAACAGTAGATATTATTGTCAAGTACAGCTGCATATGATACTTCATTTATTAGTATGACTTCTACCTTTTTTGCAAATATCTTAACATTAGAATTCTTTGGTAGAAATAAAAAATAAATTGATCATGAAATTCTCCTGACTGTCTTTGTTGCTAGGGTAAATCACCAGCTATAATAAGATACCCTGGATGCAGTTCATGTAGCTGGCAAAGGGCTCAAAAGTAGTCAAGGAATTATTTAGACTTGGGAGAACATAGCTCATAATTACATGATGGATTCAGTATCATTATTGTCCTCACTTCCCACCCCTACTCTGTTTACTCATATAATTTTCAGTAAATATTTTATTATCCAAAAGAGGAAAAGATTTTAAAAATATATATTCCTCAAGCAGCAGTGGCAACAGCCTGAATCAGAGAACAGCAGCTGCTCAGGTTAGGAAATATTCCCAAATGGAGCACAGGAGGCAGTGGTCAGCATAATAACCACCCTTCACCCATATCTGAGCCCTTTTAGCAAACAGCCCTTCAGTTGTTGAGAGCACATCTTCAAAAGACATCTTTCAGGTTGCAAGTTGAGTGCCTTGTCATGGATGAGCAAGAAATGTATGATGGGAAAAAAACAAAACACGCAATGGCTTTATGGGTTAGAAGTTAGTGATGAATCCTGGAAGAAAAAATATGGGCATTGGTGAATAAATTATAGCAGAGTGAAAATCTCACACAAATCTGTTTTGGGTACATAAAGAAATGGATAGAATGAAGGATACCATGAGATAGTGACTGACTATACCAGCCTGAAACAGACTTAAAAGTTTGAGGAACTTCCTTATGAAGTCAGGCTCTTTGTGTAACATACTTGGAAAGGTTGAGAATTTTTTTACTGTGTAAAAATCCCTGTCAGATAAATTATTACTGATGAATGAGACCACTGTAAAATTCATTTCTGAAATAGGTAATCATTGGCTTAAACAATGGGTGAAAATTAAGACATAAATCCTTTAAAACAGATATATAAAAGTAAATATTTCTGCCTGCTTTTTCTCATAAAGAAAGCCAATTGGTATCTTTTATGAACTGAACTGTGCCCCTGCCTCCAAATTCATATGTTGAAGCCCTAACCCTAGTATCTCAGACTCTTGTAAGACTGATGTCCTTACAAGAAGAAGGATTTGGACACACAAGGGAACACCAGGGATGTGCACACACAAAGGAAAGACCATGTGAGGACACAAGGAGAAGGCGGCCATCTGCAATCCAAGGAGAGAGGCCTCAGGAGAAACCAAACCAGCCAACACCTTGATCTTGAACTTCCAGGCCCCAGAACTATGAGAACATAAATTTCTGCTTTTTCAGCCACCCAGTCTCTGGTATTTTACGTCAGCCCTAGCAATTAATACAGTACCTATACCTTAGAATTGTTCATATTTTATCAAATACATTTAGAATAAATGCCAGAAAAAATTTTTGCAAACTAAGTAAACAATTAGACTAAGCATTGGCAAATAAGCATTGACTTGATGGTAATTATGCATTTCTGGACTGCCTTTGACAAGGTAATTTGGAAGCTAATGGTATTTAGTAAGCCGACTTCCATGACATTTGAAAATTTATCCATATATTAGCATTAAAAAATAATAAGGTGGATTCACAGTAATCACACAAAATATTACTTTCATCATGGCAGCCCCTTCAGTTGTTTTCTAACCAAATCTGAATTGTAAAATGTCTGGAATTCAAGCCTCTCCCCAACCCCCAAAGCCTGATGTTATAATTGGGATTTCCAAAATGTCTTTCTCAGTGTCTGTGAGCATTGTAGTTCTCTAAAAAATGTCTATGAGTAGATTCCCACATATGTATTTGATACTACACTCCTATTTTTCCTGAGAGCATCTCATGGAGACACACTCTAGAAAATGATTTCTCTTATGCCAGAGCTGCACAAACTTGAAGGTCATAGGACTCACCTGGGAATATTTTTAAAATGCAGACTGAGGTCAGGGGTGGAGCCTGAGATTCTGCATTGCCAACAAGCTCCCAGGTAAGGAAGATGCTGTTGGTCCAGGGGCCACACTTTGAGCAGCGAGGTCTTGTGCTTTCTGTAATAGGTATCCACATGCCCTGGGGAGTGATGTCTGTCCAAAGCCAGTGACAGTGACCTACGGATGATGGTATTCTTTCTGCCTTTGTGTACTGACCTCACCTTGAATGTGGCTATGTACTAGATCCACAGCATGTATTTCCCCTTAACTGCTTGAAAACTCTCCTGCATTCTTCCTATCTTTTCACTAAAAAATAAAGTAAGAGATCACTAGGCAGAGAAATGGGAAAGACATTCCCAGCTGAGCAAATGGCAGGTGTTTAGGCTCAGAGGAAGCGACTGTGAGATATATCAGGGCACTAAGGAAAGCTGTTAACAGCCGGAATTTTTTTTTTTTCTTCCTAAGAAATTAATAGAAAGTCAGGCTACAAAGGTACATTGAGATGATGTCAATCCAAGGAATTCCAGCCCAAATTTAACTCTCAACTAATAAGCATTTACTGAGCATGTGTGATGTCTGTCCTGTAGTCTCATTTAATAACTGGTCTAGAACTTTACCGGTGATTAGGGTGAACTTTAGAATCTGCCTTTCTCTTCTTTGCACACATCTCTTACGATGCGTTATTATCTACCTTCCCTCTTCTCTGATACCTGATCCTGTCCTCCGTCCTCGGAGCCTTAGTTTCAGTACTGCCTTGGTTAAAAAACAAAAAAATCAGTGAGAGAATCCTAATTAAATATTTCTATTTGAACAACAGTTAAGCGTCCCCTCCTGGAAGTAGTTTCAGAATATTAAGACATTCTTTAAATAGTGAGAATTTAGGAAACATTAAAGATCACAGGGCATTAATCTGGAGACAAGGCATTTTCACCAAATTACTTATGGGGAGAGAAACTGGTGAGTTTTGAGTAACAGCATTTCCACAGATAATTTCAATAAAGAAACAGAACCTCATTTAGTTCTTCCATTATCTGGTCACTTTATTCAGATCAAGTAACGTGTGTTACAAATTAACCAATGAGGTATGGGGCACTGAGTGCACATAATTTAAGTTTTATGATATACATGTTTATTTTATTTAAAGATTGTAGAGGAGTGTTCTCAAGTAGGGACGATTCTGTGCCCCAGTGGATCTTTGGCAATTTCTGTACCATTTTTGGTTGTCACTATTTGGGGGCAGGGTACTGCTACGGGCACCTGATGGGCACAATCCAAGCATGCTGCTAAACATTCTACAGTGCACAGGACAGCCCACCAGAGCAAAGAATTATGAACCTAAAATGTCAATCATGAGGAGGTTGAGAAACCCTGCTGTAAAACAGTTATATTTTCTTTATTAAATACTTTGATCTTCATAATCTCTACCCATGTACCAAATTTCATTCAATGCACAGGAGATTAGCTCTTTCAAAATCCTGATCATCCACCATGTTACTCCAGAACGATAAGCAATCACTAGTAGAGCTTCAAGTACGCCACCATAACAGTTGAGAGTGCACTGAATTTCCGCAAAATTGTAACTTTCTTTGAACAGCCAAGAGTTGACTCCTTTGAAAGCTACTGTGGAAAAACAACTTACTCTTATCCTAATAACTTAAGTAATTGTGCCTAGGAACTGACATGCAACTAAAATGAAAACCTCACTCAACTTCCTTCTTCTAGGAAAACTTTTGATGAAAATAGTCATTTCATACTGAACTAAAGTTCTCCAAGATAGGCTGAAGCAAAAGTAGCTGCAATGTTCTCTTTGTGGATTTATACTTGGACTTTCCAGGGCAAGAAAATCACTTGCACAAAATGTCATTAGTACTTTTTGACCGTGAGAAACTATTCAGAATTCTGAAGCAGCCATTTATTGATGGTATTTGAGCAAAAGCTCTTTCTCCAAAACTCTGTTTAAGTAAATGGGACAAAGGATGAATTGTTTTCATTTTGAGAAAGGCAACTGTCACCCTCAAAATTCCAGGGGAAAAAAATCTAACAAAGGAAACTCATTGAATGTTAGAATTTTTTTCCCAAAAATATCAATCAGAAATAATGGGCAATTATATAACCAGTATTTGTGGAAATACAAGGCACTGAAACCTACAAATATATTAAATGCCCATTTGAAAGGTTTCTGGTGATAGGAGGACCATAGGGAGAAATAACATAGGTTAGACAGAGCCTGTGCAGTCAGTGAAAGGGGAAAATGGTCCTCAAGGCAAAATTCAAGGGCAGAGAAACACTAAGGGTCTAACTTACGAATTAGAACCACACCAGTAGAGCAGTTAGCAGAGGCAACAAGATTCCCTGCCTCCCTGCCTGCAGACCTTCCTCTTCCCAATTTCCTCCAGCAAGAACTCTCCAGTCTTGCTTCTCCTGCTTCCCTAAGCTTCTCTTCTTGACTTGGCATCCTGAATCACAGCATCTGCCCTCTTCCTGACTGCATTTCCAGTTTCCTCTGCAAGAAACTGTCCTTAATCCCTGACTGCCCCATTAAATGAGAGTTTGGCTTTCTCAACTCTGGACTTGACCTGGATGATTCATCCTCCGCAGTGGGTAGTGGTGGGTCCACCTAAGCCTTTTCCTCCGATGCGTGTGAGGCAAAGATGTTCGAGGTCCTCTGATGGGGACAAACGCCTGCCTGGTGTCACATTTATAAAATGGGCACATGAAAAAATACCAATTTGAATGTAAATTGCCAGTGTGTTCTTTTAAATCTCTGTGTAACAGAAGTACTTGAAGGCCCCTACTTGAAAAGACTTGACTTTTTTGAGATACTCGATTATAGGGATCCAAACAGCCTCTTTAGCTGAATGTTGCATTGGGATAGGTCTAATCACTGTCTATTTTTAGTTTGTAAAACTACTGATCCATAGGAAACTCGGCTGCCCCACTACCTTTAACAATCTCCAAGTCTTCAGGCTCCATGTAGAAAGTGCCATGACATTTTACGGAAAGTGTGCAGCCCTATACTTCACACAGGCAGCCTGAAATGCACTTCTGCTCCTACATTACAGGCATCACCGTCAAAACATCTTGTGTTTTAAAATTAAGTTATAAACCAATCTTTCAGAAAATTTAAAATAAGAACAAAATTTTAAAAGCTGTGTGGGTGAGGGAAGATGGTGGCTCTGACATCTTGGATCCTTTCACATAAACTTGGTAAGGGAATCATTCACTTGGGATATTTTAGAGATTCGGAAAAATATGTGTTTGTGTTTTCAGTCTTCCAAGAAAACATTTAGGAAAGATAAGTCATAGGCTCCTATTGTTTTAGCCTAAAAAATAACAACTTGTCAGTCTAAGTAAGTAACTATATTTTGGTGGCAACTGGCATTATGTGAAAATATTGACTCGATTCCCAGGCACCTTGGATGTGTGAAATTCACACTCTGTGGCAGCTCCAATCATCTAAATAGGAGCAGCTGAGGGCAACAATCTGGTTGGAAGTGGTAGTGGGGGAATTTCTGGAGGTGCATTTCTATGACAGTTTTTACTTAGACTTTATACTAAAGGTCAATTAAAAATTAATTTTTTTTTCTAAAGATGCTCATATTGTATTTGACATATGATTGAGAAAATCTTTGTTCTTTAGATCAAAAAAACGTGTACACAAGTCTAATATACAGTTCTCCACACTCACACAAAATAGAGTGGCTGTGAGTGGCAGAGAATGTTTTGGAGACGGTGCTAAAGAATGCCACACTGTCTGCCACCCAGGGCACGGGTGCCATTCACAACAATTGGCTTGACCAGCAGGTACTAGTGAGCTTGCAGAAAAAGAAAAGAACATGGACGCTCTTAAATCATATAAATAAATGATCTCAATTAATAATTTAGCTAATATGTAGATTTTTCTCTATGGCAGGATTGACCTCTATTCTCTTTGGTTCTCACATATATAATCACCAAGGTTATTAAGACCCATTCAAGCCTGTCTTTCTGACATTGGGTCAGTCACAGATAAAAGCTATGGGAGCACAATAAATAGTGACAGGATCTATATTTTTGGTCACTTTATGGTCTGGAACAGCTTTGCCACCAACTTCAGTTGAAGTTGAAGTTCCCTGTTCATGTGAGGGACAAGGGCACCAGGAAACCGCTGAAGTGACCTGTCCTTCTTGTAGTCCCCAAATTCCAGTCAACTACAAAAGCATTCTAGAACAACACAATTATTTGGGTCTTCTCTTTTCCTAGAATCTGAAGTCAGGCAAGGTCCTTAAAATACAGAATGTCAGGGATGGACGGCACCTAAACAAAGATGTGCCAGAGGCAAAGTCTGAGGGTCAGAGGATTAAAGCAATTTGTTCATTCACACAGCAATAGGGGTAGATCATTACACTGTCAAAATCCCAGGCATCCGGTCCAAAAGACCCAGTGTTGTTTTTTTAAGGTAAGGGTTCAAAGTACATATACACTGAGCCTCAGGCCAGTCATGGGGCTCTGTGAAGTTGAACTCTTCCCCCTTCTAAAACTGATGGAGTCAAGCTCATCTGAAAACTTGTTTTTAGCTCAAAAGAGTAATATGCCAACACACCACCGCTCTCAAACTATGGCTTCAGGCTGGCTAGGGAGCTTTCTGACATAATAACCCTTACAGCTAACAAAGATTGAAAACATGAGCATCAAAGGGTGTTTTTCCTTGACAATTAAAAATTCTTGCTTTTGAACAAACCCCATCATTTTTAATGGGGCTTAGTTTTTCATTTTTGCATCGAAGGGATGTGACCTTACAGATGTAAGGTTATACTATGCAGCGAAGTTTGTGAGTTTGCTGGGCTAAAGTATATATACCTTCCAACAGTTATAGAAAACACAAACCACGGGGGAAAACAGACATATACATATAGAGATCAGTCACTCCCCATGTTGATGACGAAATAGTAAAACTAATTATCTAGTACAACAAAAGACCAAATATGCCTTCTCCTCTGCAGAAGCAACACTGAATGTAACCTCTAAAGCCTGATCTGGCAGCACCACAAAGACAGCTTAGAACTCAAGTGCCTTGGAACCTTTCTGATATACAACACTACTCTTCCTCAACTTTGGACAGTAGACTAAAATAACATCAAGAGAGTGCTGGCTTATGATTTTATTGTGGTGAAGGTAAACTGGTAAGAAGTGTATAAGGCTAATAAATATAATTGTAAACATAAATCTTAATATATACCAAAAGAGAGGAGAGGAGAGAGAGAAAGAAAGAGAAAGAGAGGTGAGGGAAAGAGGAAGGAAGGTGGGGAGGGGGCATGCATGGGCTAGCAGAGAGAACACGGACCCTAAGGCATCTGAAATCTGGCTTCATCACTCACCCATCAGCTATGATTTTGGTCAGGCTACATCTTAGTTTCCTTGGGTCTCAGTTTCTTAATCTGCGAAATTATGATATTGATGATTAAAGAATTTACTTGTTAAGAGGATTAAAAGAGATAAGGTGTGGAAAATACTATAATATCTAGCAGTGAGAACAAGCCAAGTGTTGTTATGTACCTTTCCTCTTCTCCTCAGGTATGGGCAACAAAGTTAATTGCCTTCTCTTTTCTGGAAGCTTTTTCAGAAGTGTACTTAATTCACCTATTGGGTGAATTATAGGGGTAGGTCATAGTGGGATACGTTTTTATCCAGATGTCAGCAAAGCAAATTTTCATGGAAATTAATAGTCCTTCTTTCATCTAAAAAAGACTTGATTTCATAATATGGCCCTGCACTTTGCATTTTGATTATGTTGGACAGATTGAAATGCAACCTGGAAGTATTTACATTATGTGCACAGTTAACTCAGGCAGTGTAGTAGACTTTTGACATGAAATATTTAGTACTCTTAGAATCCACATTTTGCAACCAACCTCAAAAGTCCACGGCACTTAGTAATTTTAACAGATATGGACCATGCAGGCCGTGCAGGTGAAGATTCATGAAGCTAGTGGGTGAGCCCAATAGCAGTACCAAAAAGCAGCTTGGATGATCTACTCCACTAGTGGGAACAGGAATTCTTCTGCAGTAATATGTGCTATTCCCCGGGATGTGTGCAGCAAGTAGTCTTCTCTGAAATGTGATTTGAGAGATATGGAACTCAATCCCTGTACAACAAGAACCACAGAAACAGCTAACATTTTCCAGCAATTACTTTGGGATCAGGCACTGTACTAAATACTTACATGAAGGATCAGACATTAGGCTACATGTACCTCTTGGACAAGAGCTTTGGGGCAGTGGTTGACAGCTTGGTCTCTGGAGTTTGGGACACTTGGGTTTGTGTGTGAATTCTGCCTCTTTATATTTGTGTGACATTGGGCAATAAATTGTGATATTTAACTTCTTGAAATCTCAGTTTTCTCATCTATAAAATGGAGTCAAAAGCATTTAAAAAAGTAATAAAGAGCTTATAAAGAACCCTAGCCCTATATTCAAATAGTTATTAACAGCCTAGGGTAAATCCTTGAACTTTTCTGAAAGCTTTATTGCATGTTATAGGAAAAATTACAAAATATGGTAGAGTTTAGGAATTAGGGAATTTGGGGAGGAGGGCTATTACAACATATGCTTCTTAAAGAATAGAAAAGAAACTTACAAGTTTAACATGCACTTGACCTGAACAATATAGCTCTTCATAAAATATTATGATTTACAGATTTGTTATGACTCAATTACTTGAGAAATTCCAACAATTCATTTCCAGTTCAAATATGTTAACTGGGTTGGGGAGGCAGCACTGAGGAAAAGATGAGAATGTTCAGTTTTTACTTTAAAAAGAAGTATGGAGATCCAGGTCCATCCATATAGTTTTTTTTTGTTTGTTTCTTGTTTTATTTTTTATTTTATATTGGAGTATAGTTGATTAACAATGTTGTGTTAGTTTCAGGTGTACAGCAAAGTGATTCAGTTATTCATATAAGTGTATCTACTCTTTTTCAGATTCTTTCCCCATTTAGGTTATTACAGAATATTGAGCAGAATTCCCTGTGCTATACAGTAGGTCCTTCTTGGTTATTGATTTTAAATATAGCAGTGCGTACATGTCAATCTCAAACTCCCAATCTATCCCTCCCCCTACCCTTCCCCCCAGTAACCATAACTTCATTCTCTAAGTCTGTGAGTCTGTTTCTGCTTTGTAAATAAGTTCATTTGTAGCATTTTTTAAAGATTCCGCATATAAGCGATATCATATGATATTTGTCTTTCTCTGTCTGACTTCACTTAGTATGATAATCTCCAGGTCCATCCATGTTGCTGCAAATGGCATTATTTCCTTCTTTTTAATGGCTGAGTAATTTTTGATGCAGCTTTTCTAGATGTTCTTTTTAGTGCATGATTTGAATCAAGACCCTGGAATTGACAAAGTTCTATTATATTTATTTCAACCCAAGACATCTGTGTAAGGTTTACAGGATCGCATCTAACAAACAGCTGCAGCTAGAGCCAATCAAGAAGCAGTCTCAGAGAGAAGGTTGTGTTTTTTAAGAGTTCCAAGTGATTTCACCACTGGAGCAGGTAAAGAGAGAGCCACCCCAGACTTTTCTCTGTCTTATATCCTAACATCCAATATGTTGGCCCCCAAATCCAACCACTTCCTCCCATTCCACTGTCTCTATTCTGGTAATAGTACTAATCCCTTGCTGGACCACTAGAACATCCTTTTATCTATTCTCCTGTCTCCTCCTTTTGTCACTCCATGGTATATTTTCCATATAGCTGCAGAGTGACTCTTTCAAAATGGAAGTCTGATCATATCGTGCCTTTGCTCAAGGCCTTCCATCCATTCAAATATCAGAGTAAAATATAAAATCTCTGCACCCAGCCCTCAATTTCATCTCTGGAATTTTTCCTCTCACTCTCGGCTGCAGTCACACTGGTCTGCAGTGTGGTCTCTTTGTTCTTTATCAAACATGCCAAGCACATTGCTGCCTTGGGGGTCTCTTCCCTTTCTGGTCCACAATCTGGAACGTTCTTCACTTCCTTTAGGTCACTGCTTAATAGTGGTCTTCGGAGATGAGGCTTTTCCAACCACACATGTCCTCCGTCATTCTCTCTCTCCCTCTATCTCTATGCTGTTTTTATTTGCTCTACAGCACAGAGTCCCACCTTACATATTATACATTTATCTCACTATTTGTCTTTCCCAACAGAATGTACTCCCCATGAGAGCAGGAAGTGTATCTGATTGGTTCACAGTTATATTGCCAACAACTGTCAGCACATGGTAACTACCCAGTAAACATTTGTGGCTGAATGAATCTTCCGTGCAAGTAGAAGGGCTGATTGAAAAAAGCAATTTACTCAAGGCTGAAACTAAGGCAGTCTGTGCTTCACTGATGATCGCATTCGTGATTTTGAATATGAGGGTTTGTCTCTTACTTCCAAACCTTGCATTTTCTAACAGACGCAGCTTCCTACCCTGCATGCGGCACTGCTACCAGAAGTAACCAAGTCAACAGGATGAAGCAGAGAATCGAGATTCCCTTGTGTAGCTCATCACTGTTATGGCCTCAGTGACATACTTCAGTTTGGCGGAGAGAACCAGCTCCCTCTCTCACATCCTCTGTAACCAAGAATAAGGACAACTGCACACTTATGAGGCAGATGCAGGGACAAAATGACAGCAAAGTTAGAGGAATTAACTCAGGAGCATCCTGACAGAGTTAGTTCAGTGTTCAGTCTCCACACAGCAAGGCCTTTCTACTCAGGAGAAATGGAAGTTCTCCACTTTAGTTCTTTTCAGAGTCACAATTCCTCCTGGGTAGTACATTAGGGAATTAAATAAGCACAATGACTGTTTATTGATCCAAGAGGTATCTGTTTAGGGTCTTGCAGCTGTGTTGGTAATATCCCTGGCTGCACTTGTTACTTCATTCATTCTTTAGGCAGCATCTGTTTATGGAATACCTGCTCTATACTAGGCACTCAGCTATCTGCTGGGGTAGTTAGGAATCAATTAGACATGGTCCTTTTCCTAGAGAAATTGATAATCTAGTGGGAGAAACAGCAGGCAGACATAGAGCTGGTTGTGTGCAAACCAAAAGTAAATAGGGTTCTCATCACAAGAAAAAATTTTGGTTTTCTGTTTCTTTACTTGTGTATCTATATGAGATGATCGATGTTCACTTAACTTATTGTGATAATCACTTCAGGAAGTATGTCTATTAAATCATTATGCTGTGCACCTTAAGCTTATACAGCACTGTATGTCAATTATATCTGAATAAAACAGGACGAAAAAAACCAAAAACATGTACACAGTGCTGTATGTAAATTATATCTCAACAAAGCTGGGAAAAAGATTTTTTAAAACTTTGAGATAATAAATATTTATTCTTGTTGTTTTTTGAAGTAAATAGGGTTCCATGAGAGTGAAAGCACAAGGAACTAAACCCACTTAGGGATGTGATGTTTTCACTGAAGGCTGAACAATTAGAAATAAGAGGAAGGGGTGAAATGAGGAGCCTGTCAGGAAAGGGACAGCATAAGTACAGGCCCAGGGTGGAGGGGGCATATCACTTTCAATAAACAGAAGGTGGCCTGAGTGGCCAATGCTGTGTAGGAAGTGGGAGAGGACAGGAAGATGAGCCTGGAGGCTAAAGAGGGGGCCAGATCGTGCAGGCCTTGCAGCCTTCCTTGAAATGTTGGTCATTAACCTGAGAACAAGAGGAAATCACTGAATGGTCTCAGGTAGGGAAATTGCACAGTCTGATTTGCAGTTCACTCTGGCTGCTGTGTGCAGAAGGGATGAAGGAGGACCATGCAGAGGAGAGTGTCCTGTTGGGAGGGCATTACATTTCCCCAGCTGACAGAGTATGCATCTTGCACTGGGGCTTTTATGGTAGAGATGGGGGAGTAGAAAGAAGAGTAGGCAGATTGACTGAGAGCAAAGCAATGGAAGAAATGTTCATATCTGGAGGTTCTGAAAATAGCTGTATTGATTTTGCATCTCATTTTCCAGATTCACTTTTACTTCTTTGCTGCAATGCAAAATTTGCCCCCCACTTTACATCCACTCCACCCCTACTGAGACCATGTTACTTTGGTACTGAGTTGCCATAATTTGCATTGCATTTCTCCAGAAGGCTTGGACATGAGGTACAGCAGGGTGTGCTCTGATCAGCTCCGCACACCCTTAGAGTCGGCGCCACCCTGAAGCCCTGAGCTCACCCTCAGAGATGAGTTACCTGCATTCTGGAGATGAGGAAAAATGACTAAAATTTTTTAAAACTTAGCTCTACTGGTGGTATTTCCTATAGTGGCTGATACTATAGTTCACAAAGCATCATTGTTGACCTGTTACATTCTCTTAATCAACAAATTCTGGTGCAAATTTACCTAGTCTTTATTAAATGTTACAAATACTGTGGGGAAAAAAACCTTAAAATTTCACTTGTTAAGGCAATTATGAAACTTTACATTATTTTTTCCTATTCATGTTTTGCAAATATTTTCTTTTCACTTAAACTATCTTGGTTGAAGATTTTCTAAAAACTATATTATGCAATAGGCTTGATACCTTCCATTTACTTCATCACATTAATCTGTGAATAGCAAATACCAAACTGGTAGAAAATGGCACACAAATATAAGAAAAAAAAACATAAAAATAGGTGGAACACTGAACATAAAATAATGAAACTCTATAGTCAAAGGACTAAAACTGCCAACATTAATTTATAGACTGATAATTCCACGTATTCATGCACTCTTCATTCAAAATTATCTGATATAAAATTCCTATATGATTTACATTAATGGCAATTTACAGATCCATTAGAGGTTCCCAAACGGGGATCAAATGTGTTCTGGAAGGATTGTGAGGTTGTGTTTGGTGGAAGCAGACCCTTGAAGTAAAGGAATTGTAGGAAGTGGGCAAGGCACAGAGATTTCAATTTAGTCAGAACTGGTTGTATTGATTATATATTTATTTGAGGTATGGTATTCTATTGAATAAAGAAATCTCTGACTAAAAATATTAACAACAACCAAAAACACCCCACAGATTTATCTAAACCAGCTCTCTCGGGGATTTCCACTTCCAGCCATGAAGGAGAAGCCAGTAAGAGACCCACTTTCCTGCTGAGAACAACTAGAAATGCAGAATAAAAATAATTCCCTTGAAAGTATGGGACAGCAGCCAAAGGAGTTAAAACTTAGACTAGATCAAAAAGAGATGCTTGTTGAGGGGGACCCAATTTTCTGCATTTCACTTTTCCTCCCAGGGATTTGCTAATTCTTAGTATGGAAAGAGAAACTGAGATGCCAGGTAGAAGGTAGTTGCTGAGAGGAAGATAATGCTTTAGAGTTTTCAGCAATCTCATAGGGCCAAGGAGGCAAAAACTGGAGTCCAGGACAGCCAAGGGAGCAAAGGCTAGGAGCTAAAGTCCCATAGAGAAGGGAGACTCAAGGACTGGCCCTTTACTGCAAGTTTTCTTCCACAGTTTTTGCCTATTGTTACAATAGCAACAGTCAAGAAGCACACTGAAGGCATACTAAAAGCAAATCATGACGATGGGAAAACAAAAATTGGAGTAAATGCTTCACAGATGAGGCAGGATACTAAATAATACATCTGATTCTCTGTTGGCATCTGGGAAGACAATTCCATAAGACTAGGGTAAATGAAAGGTAGACTAGACCTCAGAAAGAGTATAGACTATCTTCAATTCACTTCACTTGACTGAATTGAGATGGTTTGCCTCTCTGCTGCTCTTCAGATGACAGGATGAATTCCCTCTGGATAGAGAAAACATTATCTGGACTGCTATGGTCTGAATGTTTGTGTCCCCCCAGTATTCATACATTGAAATCCTAATGCCCGGTGTGATGGTATTAGGAGGTGAGGTCTTGGGAGCTTTGTAGGTCATGAAAGTGGAATCTTTATGAATGAGATTACTGTTCTTAATTTTTAACTTTTTATTTTATATTGGAGTATAGCCGATTAACAACGTTGTGACAGTTTCAAGTGCACAGCAAAGCAACCCTGACATACATATGTACGTATCCACTCTCCCCCAAACTCCCCTCCCACCCAGGCTGCTACATAACATTGAGCAGAGGTCCCTGTGTTATACAGTAGGTCCTTGTTGGTTATCCATTTTAAATACAGCAGTGTGTATATGTCAATCCCAAACTCTCTAACTATCCCTTCCCCCTACCCTTCCCCACTGGTAATCATAAGTTCGTTCTCTAAGTCTGTGAGTCTGTTTCTGTTTTGTAATTACCACATCTTCTTTATCTATTCATCTGTTGATGGACATTTAGGTTGCTTCCATGTCTTGGCTACTGTAAACAGTGTTGCAATGAACATTGGGGTACATGTATCCTTTCAGACCATGTTTTTCTCCAGATAGTGTATAAAAGGGACCCCACAGAGATCCCTCTCCCCTTCCACCATGTGAGAACACAGTGAGAAGTTGCCAGCTATGAACCAGGAAGAGGGCCTTCACCAAAACACATCTATTCTAGGGGCTTGATCTTGGACTTCCCAGCCTCCAGAACTGTGAGAAATATATTTCTGGTTTTACAGGCCATCGAGTTTGTGGTACTCTATTACAGCAGCCTGAATAGATGAAGACACAGACCCTCTATATTTTTTCATAAGCATGTTTGCCATTCAATCAAAAATTACCCAGTGTACTAAAAATAAATAATAATAATAATCAAGATAAAATCAAATAATAAAAACAGTCACCATAATAAAGTCTCCATTTTGAAAGCCTTATAAGGCTCCATAATCACTTATTTAAACAAGTACAAATTCAATTAAATGAAACATGGCACATTCCAGTCACCAGGCAAACATCAGAGGTGAATTATAAAGAGTCTTAACTCCATTTTGAATATTTGACTGCTGACAGTGTTTAAGTCTCACTCTTCTCCCTTTTCCTCTTGCTCCACAACTGGGCAAACTGATAGGAAAACCCACCTTTTTTGGATGCAGGTAGGGAAATTTGAAGAAACATTCAAGATCCAGCCCCTCCGTGGAAATCTTGACTCCAGCCCCACAGCTTGATAAAGACCAAAAGCACCTGTTCATCTCTTTGCTGAAGCCACTGTGGACTGGCTTGGGCACCTGCTCTGCTCTCTCTAGAAAGTCCCACTATGTGAGTAAAAGAGCTGTTCATACCCTCTTGGTGGCTGCTGTTGCATCATCAGTCTTGAAATCCAAGCTGATTTCAGGGGGCAGGGAAAGTTGCCCTCTGTGGGGCAACCACAAAACGGAAACAAAATTGATCCAAATATTGGAGTTCTTTGACTTGGATTTTTAAAATAACTCTGATTAATGTTTTTTTTTTGTTTGTTTGTTTGCTTGTTTGTTTTTGTGGTACACAGGCCTCTCACTGTTGTGGCCTCTCCCGTTGCGGAGCACAGGTTCCGGACGCACAGGCTCAGCGGCCATGGCTCATGGGCCTAGCTGCTCTGTGGCATGTGGGATCTTCCCCGACCGGAGCACGAACCCGTGTCCCTGCATCAGCAGGCGGACTCTCAACAACTGTGCCACCAGGGAAACCCTTGATTAATGTATTTTTTAAAGGAGACAACCTGATAATGAATTATACCAGAGAACTGGAATCATTTAAAAAAAAATGAATCAACTAGAAATTCTTAAATAAAAATTGAACTCAGTAGATCAGTTTTAAGCATATTGAACACAGATGAGTGAGCTTAAAATTAGGTCAGTAGAAAATAACCAGACGTAAGTATAGCTTAGGAAGAAACTTATAGCCTTAAATTCACATATTTTTAAAATAAGAAGGGCTAAAAATCAATGATATAATTATCCATCTCAAAAAGTTAGAAAAAGAACAGTAAGTTATACCAGAAGAAAGCAGAAAAAAGAAATACAAAGATTGGAGCATAAGTAAAATTTAAAAAAAAACAAAATCTATGAAGCTGAAAGCTGTGTTTTAGAAAAGATTATTAAATTGATCAAACTCTTACAAAACTAATCAATTAAAAAAAAAAGAAGACACCAATTAGCCATATGAGGAAAGAAAGAAAGAAAGAAAGAAAGAGTAGTACAAATTCTCACACATTAAAAAAATTAGAAGAAATGGGCAATTTTATGCTGAAAACTTACAAAATTAAATTTAAATAAATTCCTAGAATACAACTTACCAAAGCTGACCCAAAAGGAAATAGAAAATTTAAATAGTCTTAGGTTTAAAAAAAAAGAATCTGTACTTTAAAAAATCTCCCTCGAATAAATACCCAGGCTCAGATTGCTATATCAGTGAATTCCTCCAAATATTTAAAAAATATATAATGCCAGTCTTACACATTCATTCACTCCCAGAAAACAGAAAGATGGAATAATTTCTTACTCATTTTTTGAGGGAAAGCATAATTTTGATACCTCTGAAGGAGAATAAATGAAACAAAAATCATACAACTGTCTCAAAATGTGCAGAAATTTTGTTTTATATAATTTTGTGCGTATTCATGATTTTTTAAAATTTTAGTGAAGGAATAACAGAAGACAGCTAAATTAATCTACTAAAAGTATCTGCAAGAAATCTAGAACTATCAATATAATTAGTGGTAAAATATTTAAATTTTATCACTGTGATCTAAAAGTAACAGAAATATCTATTACCACAATATTGATCTGAACATCTGGCTATTGCAATAATGCAAGGAATAAACAAGATACAAGGACTGGAAAAAAAGAAATACAACTGTCATAATTTTCAGACAACATGATTGTGTATACAGAAAATCCTAAAGGCTACAGTCAAAATTTGGCATTAGTAAGTGAATTTATCAAGTTAATGGATATGAAAATCAATATATCAACCAAATTTTTCATATTATAGACACAGAAACTAAGGCCCAGAAAAGTGCCCAAGTCCATACAGACACTTTCAAAATGGAAAAATGGTGACTCTCAGCCCAGCACTCAAGTTTTCTTACATGTATGCATCAGCAGTGAAGCACTTGTTTGAAGTACATAAGCTACAGAAATGTTTTCAATTCCTGTTCACCTCTAATCAAACACAGGCTAGTGCATACCTTAGCCATGGCACCTCCTGGGTATCAAGAAATTCTAAAATGCTGCTGCAGTGACCACACAGGGGGAAGGAAAGGAACAACTAAGGGAAGCAAATCAGCAACGGTCTGAAATGTGGAGTCTGAATGAGATGAAGCTACTGCTTCTGGCACAAGTTGTGGATCAAGGATCACCCAGAGTGGCTGGATTCCCCTTCAGTGAAACCTACAGATGGGATGAAGGGAAATGGTGGGTGTGTCCAGGGTCTATCACAGGAGAAGGGAGAAAGAATAGACGAGTGGGCTACTTGGTCCTGGCCTCACATTTACACAGGGCATCAAGTTTGAACTTCAAACATCATCTACAAATGAGGTTACACAGAGAATTACAGAAAGACACTGACAGGACTGAAAGTAGGAGATGTTTATCATATAACTTTGAAGTCATGTCCTTTGCTTCGTCCTTAATGCCTACGACACTATGAATTAACATTCTCTATAAATTCTGCAGTTATCATGTAAATACTGTGATTATATGTATGGGATGATGTATCTGTAGGTTAATATTATTATTTATTGCATACAAATATTTAAAAGATTTTTGTAGCACTCATTCAGCATTCTTTCTTTCCTCTTCTTCCTCTCTGTGTCCTTCTACCCCTTTTCCTCCTTCTTTACCTGCTCTTTCTCAAAATAACAGAAAGGGCCAGAACTTCCAAGGCAACCTTGGAAAGACTCTGGATTCTTCAATGGCCAATTTGGAGCTTGGAATTTCTGTGTGGAATGTGAAGACTAATAGGGTGCTTGCCCCATCCGTGGGGACAGAGCCAGAAAGACTGTTGATATTATAAGTATGACCCTATCTTTAGCTCTAGTCTGGTGTCACCTCAAGACACTGGAGCTATGGTAGGAAGTTCAAGGGTTTTATTTTAGTAGTTTCAGCTTTTGCATGTTCAGCTTGCCAACTGCTGTCATGGGTGATATCTCAGCCTGTGTCCTAGAGGACCAGGGGCCTCCTCGAGGCTTGATGTAGGACTTCCTGCAGGCTGAGTGTTCAGCCCCAGAAGCGACAGCAGTGCTGGATTAACCAAAGAGTGAACCAAGCACATGCTTAGGGCACAATTAAATTGGAGCACAACCCCATCACTCACTGCAAGAAAAATGGAGAGCATTTCATATCTGATGAACTTATTCAGAATTTAATTTTGCCATCCAAAGAAAATAAAAAAGTAATTTATTTAATTTATAGCTTGCATTTAAGTTGTCTGCAGTTTTGAGTAATTTTATTTTATTTTTGAGTTACAGTGGGGCTATACCAGAGTTTTTGTTGCTGTTTTTGCTGTTGTTTCTAAGTACTCAGACCCTGAAAAAGTTTTAACCTGGCTCTGATAACCATTCCCTTAATTTGCCAGGACCCTTGCCCTCCTTGACTCTTTTTCTCTATCACACACATTTCCTGTTCAGCATCTCTCTTTTCTATGTGGCCCCACATCATTCAATCCAACTTTTGCCAAGCTGTTGGTTTTCAACTCTTAGATTTAGGCAGTCTGGTTAACATTTCACTTTTATTTTGTTTCCCCTGAACAATATTTTTCTCAAAATCACACAGCACAATTTTGCGTTTATAAAGCAACTCCCACAGATGTCTCTAACACAGAGAATATACTTAGGACCTGAACTTACACTCCTACTACTGCCCCAAGATCCTTCACCAGGAGTTCAGACATCTCTTATAGGGAGGGGGGATTGATTTTTACATGTTCATAATGTGGCCAGCTAATCCAGGCTTAGGTGAGTGGAGTGGAGATGGGGATGAAAAGGGAACAGTGTTTAAATCTCCTTTTGGCAATTTTAATTCTATCCCCTTTAATCAAACATGGTCTTCAGAACTTTGGAGGGTCCTTTCTATTGCTCCTGTTTCAGCCTCTGCTTATTGTTCAGGAAAATTAGTAGACATGTTTCAGAACACGTTTAGAATTGTCTAATACAGAGAGGAGAGATTACTGAAAACCTGTTTCCTTTGCAAGGGATGGAGTCAACAGAAAATAAAAGAAAGATCCAGGAAAACCATAGAAGGATGGCCTGTTGAAATTCCAAGAGACATGTAGAGATTAAACCCACTGATAAATTCTAGTCTTGGGCCTCTCTTGACTTACCTCCACCAGCTTGTTGGCATGCTCGCGGAAAACCTGGGCGTATTCCTTCACTTCCTTCTCGTTCCCACTTTTTGCAGCCTCAATGAGAACTAGCAAAGGGACGTTGGTTTCCAAGAAAGAATCAGATATGTGATCCATCACTGCTTTCCGAAGCTACAGTGAAAACAAAAACAGAAACACACACAATTAAGGAACAGAGGTCTATTTGAGCGTATTACTCATTTAGCCATATGAATTATTTATTTTTTTTTTTTTTTTTTTTTTTTTTGCGGAATGCGGGCCTCTCACTGTTGTGGCCTCTCCCGTTGCGGAGCACAGGCTCCGGACGCGCAGGCCCAGCGGCCATGGCTCACGGGCCCAGCCGCTCCGCGGCACGCGGGATCCTCCCGGACCGGGGCACGAACCCGTGTCCCCTGCATCGGCAGGCGGACTCCCAACCACTGCGCCACCAGGGAAGCCCCCAGCCATATGAATTATATCACTGCCTGGAAATAGTTTTTCTAAAGTCCCAGTTCTCATTGCCCACAGGCATAATGTTCCAACTCTCTTTTTAATCTTGCTGGTGCTTATCACATCAAAGGAAGGCAAAGAGATATGACTGACGAATGATTCTGAATTAACTGTATTGTAGGTCAACTTGAAAGTTGACCTACGCATGGCCTGTTGCTCATTACATTATAGGCTCTCCTTATCAAAGTTCTGCTCTCATCCTTCATTGGCCAAATGTCTCCCTTCAGGTTTTGAATCTCGATTCAGCTCAAAAACTTGGGCTCTTTAGAAAAAGGAGAAATCTAGGCATCATTCAACAGGTGGGGAGAACTTTAGGTGAACTGGGTCTTGAAGCCACCCTAAAACCTTACCGCTCTGCAGTCTCCTACCCTTTATAGATCCACTGTTTGTATTTAATGGAGGTGGAAACATGAAATATCTAACGATATCAAAAATGTGTCTGCCCAGGTGCTATGATGATATAGTTGCTGTGCTCCAGAAAGAAGTACTGACAATTATTCTTCAGGGTAAGTTAGAATAAACATACCCAAATTTCTAACAGTGCATAATTACACATCATTCCCACATTGTTAAAATGGGAAGCAGGGCAGCAGCATGAAAATGAAATGAAAGTGTACTGAACAATTATCTTAGTGCTGCTTTGTTCATAACTGTCAGAATGTATACAGGGAAAAAACACCCCAAATACAAGTAAATACGAGAGAAGATGATAAACAATGTGTATATTTTCCAAACAAATATTCCTATTCAGGAGTATTCAGGCAAATCTTTTGATAAGGTGATACACATACATATTTATCATTGGTCAGAGGAGAATTTTGCACAAATCATTACCATAAAGTATGCATGTGTGTATGTATAGCTTAGTTTTGGTTCAACTCTGGATTGAGTTGGACATTTCACCATATAAAATATAACAAAGCCTATGGAAAATTAACATTAATTAGTTACTCATTTAGCAAGGTGTGTTCAATTTCTGCTTGGGAATAATGTTTTTATTGGTGAGCTCATATATTCTGGGTATATATGATGTGTCAGACAACTAAGGTTAACCAAGATCTTTACATATTACATTACTTAATCCTCACAACAATACTATGAGATAGGGACTAGTCTTACGCCAGTTTTTCAAATGAAGAAAGTGGGACTTGGAAAAGTTAAATAACTTGCCTGCCATCATAAGGTGGCAAGTAGCAGAAGCCACTATGAAAAACCCTGAAGGGGACAGTGCAGTGGACACTTGAAACTGACCTGGCTTGGCTCTCTTCCAGGACAGAGACCCTCATGAAGGAGAAACTACTGGGAGTGAAATCAAAATTGAACTGGATGGGGACAACAGAGATAAAAGAAAGGGAAAGTCCAGGTAAAGTGGGGACAATTGTCAGAGCCAGGCTATCTCACCAGTCAAGCCACTGTGTTGGGTTTTTTTAATCTTAAAATTTTTACTTTGGTAAAATATATATAGCATAAAGTTTTCCATTTTAACCATTTTTAAGTGTACAATTCAGTGTCATTAATTAGGTTCACAATGTTGTACAACCAACACCATCATATAGTTCCAAAATATTTCCATCACCCCAAATAGAATTGTATAAACATTAAGCAAAAATTCCCCATGCTTCCCTCCTCCCAGCCCCTGATAAATCTACTCTCTGTCTCTATGAATTTGCCTATTCTAGAACATTCATATAAGTGAAATCATACAGTATTTGTCATTTTGTGTCTAAGCCACTGTACTTTTAAATGTTACACAAAAGTAACAGGAGTGAGAGCTCTGTGAAGCTAGAAGACCCATCTGCTCTTCTAGCTTCTGTCTAAACCTTCAGGAAGATTGAGTTCACATAAAAATGAGGAACTTGAAATCATCAAGGTCAAAACTCACATAAAATTATTATAAGAAAAATATATCATCTCTACACAAACTAAAAGCATGCCAGAAAAATATGCCTGTAAAACAAATTAAAACTGTAATCTACTATTTCAAACATATTAAAATACACTAAAAATTGATGCAAGATATGAAATAACATAAATTAGACAAAGAAATTATAGGATGAGGTCATGAAACTCAGAAAAGAATTATAAATAAAAGAAAAATCATTTGAAGACTAAACAAGAATGAATAAACACAATTGCAAATGCCTAAAGAGAAATATAAAGAGAAAACAAGGAAAAATTATTACCCAAAATAAATTTTTGAAAAAGAGATTTTAAAAATTTGAGTAAAGTTGACAAATATTGGAGATAGGCAAAGAAAATTCAATTTATGGCTACTAGAGGTCCCTAAAGAAGAAAATCAAAGCAAGAAAACAGAAAGAATACTAAGAACTTTAATTCATGAAAGTTTTCCTCAATATATATATACAAAATTTTCAATTAAAGTGTTATTATATAAATATAATCACTTACATATTTATTTTATATAATTATTTTTAAATATATAAATTATATTCTTTATACATTCAATGTAGAAATATATATTCTATATAGAAATATACATTATATATATATAAACTATTTTCTGAAAAAGCGTATCATGTACTTGAGAAGAGTGACCTATACTATCAACCAAGAAAACTGGATTCTAAAGAAAAAAGGGGCAAATCCTTATGTACTTAGGCAAATAGAGCATGTGACTTATAAAGGAAAGAAAATCAGATGATGACCAGACTTTTCAACAGCAAAGCTTTTGCCAGAAGAAAATTAAATACCATATTTAAGATACTCAAGGGAAGAAAATATGAGCTAAGAATTTTATAACCAGCAAAACTGACTTTCAAAGATATAAGCCACAGACCAAATTTGATCAACATGCAAGAACTCAGAAAATATTGTTGCTATGAGACATAGGGAATCTGTTAGAGAACAAACTTTACCTGGCAAAATAACTAGAAAAACATCAACATAATATCTAGAAAAACATAAGTACTGGCAGTGAGCATTCAATATATACATGTTTATAGAACTAAGAATATAGGATAGTCAAATGGGAGAGAGTATAATATAAAATGGATGTATGCTCTGGCAATGAAGAGGTAAAAATGAAAAGAGAAAGGGAATCTTTTTTGTGAAAAGATTTTAACTATCTTATGTAATTTTAATTATAATGGTAGTATGAAGATTGCTATTCTAACACTATTGTGTTTCAAGATAAAATAAAGCAAACAGTTATGAAAGTTTATTTCTCATCTCCTGTGTTCTTGCTAACCAGAAGTGTTGGTGTGGAAGAAAGATGATGTAATATAGAAGAGGTTAAGGAAAAACCCTATAATCCTAGATCTGAAGTAGAAATATCAGTATGAACACATGAGATTTTAAAGTGAAAACACATACACACACACACACACACACACACACAAACACACACACACATACAATTTCCAAGTTCTGTCCAATGAAAAGGTCTAAGAACAATGGCCAGCCCAGTAGCAATGAACATCTTGAAATACAATTTTCCCCTAAACCAAACTAGGACTTCTTAGAGAAATGGTTGATTCCAATTTCTTTGGGGCTAGAAATATACAAATAGCCTGAAATATCTTATTATACCAGACAGCAAAAAGAGATCAAAGACTACTAGGGTCATGTAAAAATAACTCAGGAGGCTCCCATTTGGCCAAAGACTAGACAATTTAAACGTCACAAAGAATAAAAATTCCAGTGTCTTGAAACCCATCAAATATGTTTAAATGAGTTTATAATGACTAAAAAATAATAATAATTAATTGGTCACCTTCAGAGGATGACAAAGAACCAATTCATTTATCTTGGAAGAATCAAGAATACATCTTGCCTTTCCTACATGAACTGAAATTCTTTGTAACGAGGAAAATGTCTGTCTATAAATTTAGTCCACTTAATAAATGAAGACAAAATGATAGAATATCACCATTTTGCAACCTTTAATGAATTAAGACATCAGACAATGAACAATAGTGGTTGAAAACATCACAAAAAAGGTACAACAATTTAAGAATTGTGAATCACTATATTGTACACCCATAACTTATATAATATTGTATATCAACTATACTTCAATTTAAAGAAAGAGAGAGAGAACCAGACATTATGTGCCTTCTGATGAAACAGCACAATCCCAAGTATGGTGATGCCAAAGGGATCAAACTTGAACATGGTAGAAGCTCTGGATCCCCTTGGTGGTTTACACAAAATATAGAAGACAGAATAACATATGGGACTGCATCACACATATCTATTCAGCTAAATGCAAACTCCAGAAACCTTACAGTACAAACCATCCGGGTTCCTCAACAGATAGATTATAAGCAAAAGAAAGGGATGGAAGGGGTTGCAACAGATTAGGAGACTAAAAAATAAATCCCAAAACGTGGGCAAACCTAAACTATATCATCTGAAGATGAATATCAGAGTGATAAAACCACAAAGGAATACAAGGAAGTGAGCATTCTCAAAGTCAGGATAATGTTGCTTTTTGAGGGAGGCAGGAAATATAAAAAGCGTTTCTACGGAGGCCGGCAAAGTCTATTTCTTGACCTGGGTAGTGGTTACAAGAGTGTTTGCATAATGATAATGCTTATTGTGTGTGGATTTCTATATCTATGCTTTATTTTATAATTAAAAATTTAAAAAAAGAAAGAAACATTTCTCATGCACACTTTTCCAATTTTATCTAGATGGAATACAGACATGACCCCAAGGTAACCTGGGAAGCCATGAATTGAAGATGCTGTACAACCCCTGTTCCCCCCAATCAACCTACACCTGAATACATGGAGGAGAGCTTCCCAGTGTTCTGTCACTGGCCCAGTATTGTTACATGATTAAGAATGCAATTCTATTTTGTTGGAGCTGTTGCACATTTTGAAGTTTATTAGTTGTAGTAGTTGGTCTGTTCTAACTTAACTAGAACACGTTGAAACAGATCTCTTTTTTTTCCTGCCAATTCTGTCTTCTTTTAGGCTACCTTTCCTTCCCTTGATTCTTCCTACTTAAAAGGTGGGCCCCAGGCCAGTATCATTGCCTTTTCCTGGGAGTTTGTTACAAAAGCAAGCCTCAGGCCCACCCCAGACCTCCATTTCAATCAGAATCTGCATTTTAATAAAAAGCCTAGGTGATTCCTATGCACAGTAAAGTTTGAAGAGCACCGCCCTAGAAGACCTATTGTATCAGTTAAGTTCTTAGTTGCCAGCATTAGAAACTGATTTTGGAAGGTTTAAGCAGAAAAGCTCTCCTGTTAGTTGAAAGAAAGAACAGAATACAAAAATGTTAGGACAGGGTTTCCCTGGTGGCGCAGTGGTTAAGAATCCACCTGCCAGTGCAGGGGACAAGGGTTCGAGCCCTGGTCTGGGAAGATCCCACATGTCACGGAGCAACTAAATCCATGCGCCACAACTATTGAGCCTGCGCTCTAGAGCCTGCGAGCCACAACTACTGAGCTCACGCGCCACAACTACTGAATTCCACGTGCCTAGAGCCCGTGCACCACAACAAGAGAAGCCACCACAATGAGAAGTCCGCACACCACAACGAAGAGTAGCCCCCGCTCGCCGCAACTAGAGAAAGCCCGCACGCAGCAACAAAGACCCAACACAGCCAAAAATAAAATTAAAAAATAAATAAATTTATTTAAAAAAACTGTTAGGACACTGTGTCTTTCTGTCATTAGCTTCTGATGCAAAGTCTTAGGCAAATGAACCTGATTTTTATCTGAGTGAAATACAGACCCAAACTCTGGGTCATGTGTAAACATCTAGTTGCAAGGGTGAAGGAGGAAGGTGTTGGGAGGAAAGCACTTTGTAAAAACAAGTTTTCTGGCCATTTTAGCTTCTTATATACCAAAATTTATATAATGAGGAATTCCCCAAACATAGGAAAGGAATTCAGATGCTGGATCAAAACCAAAAAATGGCCAATAAAGAATAGATCTGGTAGAATAATAATTCAGGTACTCAAGCATGGGTGGAAGGTGGAAAAAATAAATATATTTATAGGAAAAAATTAAAGGTGAAGGGTTGTCTGTAAGGAACAATATCAGAAGCTATGGTCTGGGACAGGCATGGCAAGTATACTGCCACATTTCCTTGCTATGCCTACACCAGACATGACTAATCAATCACAGTGTTCTTTTATTCTGAGCTCAAATACCATTTCATAATCCTTCTTAGGACAGTGTTCCAGATACCTAATGCCAATAAATCCTATTTCTTCTGCAGAAGGAAAGCTTTCTTTCTTTGCTGAATCTTACCTGCAATTTAAGTGTTTTTGCATGCAAACCTTTAGGTGGATTGTATCCAAGCATCTGACAATCCAGTGCCATCTTGATTTTCAGAAATAAGAGTTAACACCCAAATCTAGGCTGGGCTCATGATATTTAAGAAATGGCTGATTGTTTTAACATGTCTTGTCATTTAGAAAGATGTTTAGAAAAATCTTGTTAAGAATAATAGTATTCACTTCACTGCAATGATGTAAGATACACCAATCAAGGTCAAATTCAGGGTAGATCATGATTTTAAATGGGCTCAAAACTTTGAACCTTAAATCTTTCCATGAATACAGCTGCTCTGGGCTCTTCACAATCACTGACACATTTTACCATATTTCCTTAAGCTTTGGGGTGTAATTGTTATTAAAAACGAAATATCAAAACAACAAAGTGTCTGGGCCAGGAGCCATCTAGCCTAGGAGCTTGACAAGAATTAAGCCTCATTAAGTCAGGCAAATTTTAGCCAGACTGAAGGTCAATTAAGGTAATCAGTCAGTGCAGTAATCCACCCAAAACCACTTTAGTAAGCTAAGGTGCTGCCAATGCACACAGTGCACTGGTAATGACAGCACTGCTCACAGTTTGGGATGGGGGTGGGGGCAGCTGTGGGGGAAGCAGAGGCGTATCTATGAAGCTTGTGCAAGAGCACTTAGAGAATAATCAGTTTTTTTCCCTTTATTTTGTTTTCTTTATGAGAAACACATAAAATCCTTTGGTCATTCTATTCATTATCCTGATGGCACTACCTTCTGTGAAGCAAAATCATTTTAATTGGGATACCAGCTTCTTTCCTTAATGAAACCAATGACTTCTTTAAAAAAAAGAAGAAGAACAGTTCATTAGGCTTCATGCTTTTCTCCATATACCCCTCTCCCCAGTTCAGGCCCTACTGAATCAATTCAAAGCACAACTGTCATCATTAGAAACACCAATATGCATGGCCCTAAATAACAAACACAGGATGGTTTAGTTTAGTCAGATAAACAGTCCATGCCCTCTAGATTTCTCCTCTAGGAGTGCTGATGCAGTCAAGATAACAGTTGATACATATCTTGCTGATGGATTAAAAAGCACTGAGTAGATAACTGTAGTAGATTTGTTATATGAATGGCCCCATTCTTCACCCTCCTCTACCCAAGCCCATTGCCATGTAACTCTGTATTGTCTGCCTTCTCTGGCTCTGAGCTGGGCCATGTGGCATGCTTAGGGTCAATGGATGTTGACCATTATGATGCATGCAGGGGTGACTTTGCTTGGTCTAGTGGACTTGCTTGGTTTAGTTAGTCTGCCATTCTCATGAGTAGGACATGCCTAGGCTAGACGGCTTCTCCCAGGAGGAGGGAGACAAACATGTGGAATAGAACTAAGTCACCTCAGTCATTCCCATCAAGACCATCTTAGGTCAGTGAAGAGCAACTGAACCCATACATGTGAGAAGGCTTGACTAAGGTGACCATCTTAGACTACTGAGCAACAAATGCTATTTTGGCATGCCATTGAGATATTATACTGTGCTACTGTGACAAGAGATGACTGATAATATACATATTAAACTAGAATAAGTTTTTGTGGTCACTGAACCATTTTTGGGGGGGAGACACCATCAAAATAAATTTCTGATCAATCAGTTGACTGGTTGGTGTCATTCTAACTCAGTTCTTTGGCCAAAAGCGCTGGATTAACAGTAGTCTGCTCTACATGTACAATTATAAGCTCTGGGCTGTGCTTAACAACATCACAGCTGCAATTTCTTATTTTTATAGATTTAACAAATTATTTAGTTTGAAATTGTACTGAAAAGACAAGTCTTGGGGACTAGGACAGGTCAGGGATCATCCTGAAGAATAGCAGCAGGTGCTTGGCTCCTGCTGGCTCCATTTTCTGTCCTAGTATGCTCAGCACCGTACCAAAGTCCCCTTCTTACTCCACAGTAGGCAAGGGCAATTCCTTTCATGGGAAGAGAGAATGAAATATTTCCTTAGGATCCCAGGCAGTGCTGGGTCATCATGGATCTCCAGATGGCCTCAATCCAGCATGTACAAGCAGCTTTCCTTAGTGCTGGTAAAAATGTTAGCCGAACATGGAGCCCATAATCGCTTGAGGCAATACAAGGAAGCAAAAGAAAGATTGGTGGAATGGAGGGTGAACGCGGAAGGCAGAAGTGGATTGCAGCAGTGGGCCATGGAGAAGAGGGGGCAAAAGGGGAGCAGGAAAGGATCGGGGAAAATTAGTATGTCATACTAGCAGACTTTAACGCTTATTTTGTGTCAGACACTGTTCTAAATGCTTGGAATAACTCAGTTATTTCTCTGACAAGACCTGGGTACTATTTTCTCCATTTTATAGGTGAGGAAACTGAGGCAATTGAATGTTACTTGTCCACATTCACATGGCTGATAAGTGGCAGTGGCAGGATTTGAACTCAGGCTGGCCCCAGAGTTCATGCTCTGAACTAGTAGTATATGCAACCTCTCCTTTGTCTAAATTTTTCCAGCTTTGCATACATTACTGACTGAAAGCAAAGGTATATAGATACTGATGGTGCATCAAATTCCAGGAACATACGTGATCCAGCTTTCTGGATGATGAGTGAAGTGCATGAAGAATTCTAGAAGACTCCCCCAGGATAATAAAAGAAAAAATAAAAAAGAAAACCCCAGTAGAGAGGATGGGAAACAGACCCAGGGGCAGATGGATACCCCAAGAGGGAGTAAGTTGTCCCTCCAGAGGAAGAAGTGATGCTGAGTCCTAATGAATCCCCATTCCAGGAGCTGAAAGGGACCTCCTGTATACTCACTATGAGACTCTGTGACTTCCTGGGGCTTTATGAGTCTGTAAAGAAAAAAAAAAAATGGAGGACTCATGGGTCAAGATATGTCTACTGCAAAAACATGTCCATGGGTCATGCTTGCTTTTATGTAACTATCTTATTAAAACTTTTTGGTCAAAGTGTTTTTTCTTTTTTTTTTTTTTGCAGTATGCTGGCCTCTCACTGCTGTGGCCTCTCCCGTTGCAGAGCACAGGCTCCGGACGCGCAGGCTCAGCGACCATGGCTCACGGGCCCAGCCGCTCCGCGGCATGAGGGATCTTCCCAGACCGGGGCACAAACCCGTGTCCCCTGCATCAGCAGGCAGACTCTCAACCACTATGCCACCAGGGAAGCCCTGTCAAAGTGTTTTAAAACAGTAAATTGTCAGATTCTCAACAAAGGCTTAAGTCAACAGAAGTGAGAGTCCTCCCAGAAATGATTGGGATCCACTTCCCCTGCTTTCAGATGATAATTATGGTATGTATGAAAATCTATAAACCAGGTGGTGACTGAGGCTAGAAGGGATTTGCATTATTATAGAGATATCTTTGAAAGGTGCAGATGAAGGTTAGTACTGTGACAATCTAGCATTCTAGTTTTTTTTCTCATTCTTAAGAGTTTTAGGATCAAATCATATTCATCCTAAATATATCTATCTATTACATAGTCCATGAGCAAAGGCACATCCAAAATTGAGAGCCAGAGTCCTAAGCAGCCAGGACCAGGGACACCTTGAACTTGGTATCATCCAGCAAGTGCAGGGACTCATAAATACTGCCTTCATTAGCTCATGAGCCCTGTGATTTGTGTCTCTGATGAATAGGGGCACAATTTTTTGACCCCTCCAGTAAACAGGCAATGTAATTCCTCTGTAAATTGACTATTAGAATGGTTTAAATGCCCTTGCCTACAAGTTGAAAGGCATAGTTAACACTTTTTACATAAGCTAGAAGACCAAAATTTAGCTATCAATCAACCAGGGCAGAAAGGAATGACTTGACAAAATCACTCGTTAAGTCTGACAGGAGTCAAGAACAGAAGGCTTTCTTCCAACTATTTAAATGTATGTGTGACAAGGGAATATTAATTGCCTAAGACAAGACATTTAAAGGTATTAGCTCAGCACTACCAGTCTATTTTACCCAATTAGTGCTATTCATCAATGTAAACAACTACATTTTCTTCAGCAAACCAAAAGAAATACAGTTGATGGATCACAACTATTCTAACAATTCACCTTCTTATTTCATAAGAGGGCAGAGTGATTAAAGGATAGAGTTTAACTCACAAACTCAAGAAGAAGAATAAACTGTCTTAAAAATGACCAAAATGGTCTGCCAATGGGGTGGGACATGAGGAAGGTATGATGTGTATTGAGCCACTTTCAAATAGATACTGCAAAAGTGTTTTGCACAAAGTTTAAAAATCTGCAACCATTTGATGAATATGAAACAGTTCTCTGAAAAAGACAGTTCAAGAAAAAAATGGCTCTCCCCAGCCAACAAGAATCAGAGAAGCTTAAACTTGGATGAGATTTTGAAGGCTGTATGCCCAATTTTAATCTAACCAATGAAAGGACATCTCTGCAAATCTTTTTAATGGGTAGACATTCATTCTTTCTCTAATTTCAGTCTTATTGAGATAAAATTGAGATTAAAATAAAATTGTAAGATATTTAAAGAGTACATCGTGGTGATTTGATATACATATACATTGTGAAAGGATTCCTCCCATCTAGTTAATTAACATATCCATCACCTCGCATACCTTTTTGTTTTTTTTTTTTTTTTTGGTCAGAAATTTAAATTCTACTCTCTTAGAAAATTTCAATTTTACAGTACAGTGTTATTAACTATAGTCACTTTATTATTTACATGAGACTCTCAGACCTTATTCATCTCATAAGTTAAAGTTTGTACCTGTTTACCAACCTCTCCCCATTCTCCCATCCTCCAGCCCCTTGCAGCCACTTTTCTATTTTCCACATTTACGAGTTTGACTTTTTTCTTTAAGATTCCACATATAAGTGATACCATGCAGAATTTGTCTTTCTCAGTTTGGCTTATGTCACTTAGCATAATGCCCTCAAGGCTCATCTATATTGTCACAAATGGCAGAATTTCCTACATTTTCATGGCTGAGTAATATTCCATTTTGTGTGTGTGTGTGTGTGTGTGTGTGTGTGTGTGTGTGTGTGTGTTTTAAATATATCTCACACCGTCTTTATCCATTCATCTGTTGATGGACACTTAGATTGCTTCCATATCTTGACTATTGTCAATAATATTGCATGGACATGGGAGTTCAGATATTTCTTTGATATTCTGTTCTCATTTCTTTTGGATATATATCCAGAAGTAGAGGAGCAGATCATATGGTAGTTCTATTTTTAGCTTTTTGAGGAATCTCCATACTGTTTTCCACAGTGGTTGCACCAGCTTATACTCCCACCACCTCACCAACACTTGTTATCTCTGGCCATCGTCACAGGTATGAGATGATACCTCATTGTGGTTTCGATTTGCATTCCCCTGATGATTAGGGGAATGGGTTCTCCGTCCATTTTTAATGGGATTGTTTCTTCTCCTGCTGTTGAGTTGTATGAGTTCCTTGGATATTTTGGATATTAACCCCTTAACATATATATGATTTGCAAATATTTTCTCCCATTCCATAAGTTTCCTTTTCATTTTGTTGATGGTTTCCTTTGCTGTACAGAAGGTTTTAGTTTGATGTAGTCCATTTTTTTTGATTGTTTGTTTGTTTGTTTTTGCTTCTGTTGCCTTTGCTTTTGGTGTCAAATCCAGAAACTCATTGCAAAGACCACTTCCAAGGAGCTTATCCCCTATGTTTTCTTCCAGGAATTTTATGGTTTCAGGTCTTATGTTCAAGTCTTTAATCAATTTTGAGTTGATTTTTGTATATGGTGTAAGACAGGAGTCCTATTTTATTCTTCTGTATGTGGATATCCAGTTTTCCTAACTATTTATTGAAGAAACTACCCTTTCCCCATCATACATTCTTGATTCTAGTTGTTCATTCTTGTAAAGGTAAATAAAGGCCCCTTAATCTGTCTTCAGTTGTGCATTTCAACATCTTTTTCTGATCTCACAGGGGGAAAAAAAGGATCCATAAAGAAAAATCTACACAAATGCCACATTAGTATTAAAGAGATTTAAATGTTAGACCAAAGAAAACAAATAAGAGTAAATGCACAAAAATAAAATGGGGTAGGTAGTAATGCAATTAGCTCAAAGGAGGCAGGGACCTTATTATAAGAGTAGTAAGAAATTCACAGAGAGGAAAAAATATGCTTTATCTCTTTCTTTATTCCACTGCCTCTCCTCAGTAATTGGTGTTCGCTCTTTCATTCCTTCTACTAGCATTTGAAGAGTTCTGGGTGTACCAAGCACTATGTTTGACCAGGGACACAAAGAAAAATAAGACAAATCATCTACTCTCACTCATTGCTAAAAATTCCTCTGTTACCTCAATTCCCAATTACTAATAAAGCTACAGTGATCAACTTAACCACATATACTTGACTGGCCTCATAAACGCTGCTTAGAGGCAAGCATGAGTTCCTCCTATTCAGTGTATTGGAGGCTGGCCTAGGGAACACCCTAAAAGAGTCCAAATTTGTTAATTTCCTTCACATCATATTACTAAAGACTTTTTCTCACTTAGAAAGGTTCTCCCAGGATCCCTCTACCTCTCCATCAGAACAGACATACTTTCAAATATGCAGTTTGTTAGCCTGGAAGATTTGGTATTTCAAAAGGGTGGACTTTCAGGTAGCATAGGTGAAGGTGGAAAAGATATTTCTAGTATAACACCTTGTTCAGAGCCCTTAACCCACACTGAAAAGCAGACCTATTATTCTGTGTATTTGGAAGTTCTACTCAGTTTCCAGCTGCTTATTGCCCTTAATATTAATCCTGTGCATGCTTACTTTTATAGCTTGCAGAGAAATCTCCTAGACATTATTTCATTTGACCTTATTTACAATGTCATGGTAAGGGTGACAGATGTGGTTTGCAGGGCGAGCATCATTTTCTTTGCTATATCCTGATAGACGAGGAAAGGGAGGGTCCACTAGTTACACATAGAAAATACCAGTCAGGTCTTCTGGTTCCAAGAATCGTGCTATTTTACTTAAGGTCTATGTGTTTATGAATCTGGCTGTTCAAATTCACAAATCCCAATTGGACAAAGATGATCTTTTTTTCCATCCTTCACTCCTACACCTAGTCAACCATTTACCCCCAGCACTATATCCCCTCAGGCATTGTTTACCACAAAGGAGGATCTAAGTTTAGATAGCTGGATATTTCATGCTGAGTATTTATTATCTGCCATTGATTAACTGGTATTGAATGGGCATAAGCTGCTTGAATCCAATGTGAGAGAGTCAAGAGTTGTATCAGATAAGTTAACTCTAGCAAGGACTCTTAGGAATTTTATGAAATATTGCTCAAAGAAAGATTTGATGCCCCCCGCACCACCTGCACTGGCAATTGAGAGAGATAATCATTGAATGGATGGTTTTATAGAAGCCTAACAATAGAAGCCTATAAAAAGTATATTAAGAGCAAGATACAGAGGAGAACAACTCTCTAAAACCCTATTTCTTTCTAGTGGGGTCAGTGTGGCAGGATTTGTACCAGATAGAATCATCTGGCCCCATACTTCCATATTTCTGGCCATTCCACATTACAACACTAGTCCTGTGGGTCTCAGAAGAATCCCCAATGTAAATACAAGAGCCTCCGGGAGGATCCCACCCAAAACTTACCAGTTCCCACTCCAGGTATCAGATGAGTGACACTTCAGTTCACTTGAGCAGGATGGGCAACTTGGGGGGATAAGATGCTGTTGGGTAAGGGAGGATGGATGATGGGCACTTACTGTTGGTACATATGTCACTTGTAAATGAACCTCTAAAACTTCTGACCATTTGTGGTCATCAAAGAGCCCATCCCATTTTCTAAAAGAGAAAGCCTTTCACCCATGCTCCCCTGCTCTAATCCAGTTATAGATAATCGTGTACCTCTGAGCTAACTTCTCTCTCCCGAGCTCTGCCACCGTACGCTATACTTCTTCACTTCCTGTCTTTAACTATTGCACAGCGTTTCCAACAGTGCTGAATTTTTCCCTAGAGGAGCTTCATTTCAGACAGAGCCCTAATGATTACTCCACATTTCTAAGTTTGCGGAAATCCTATAACATGACTGATGTTATCACCGTTTAAGGGAAAGGCAGGAGACAGTCAGACTTCAGGTCTTTCAGTTTTTCAGGAGATCTGGACTCTTACACCATATCTGTTTCATCTCAAGCAGACTCTTACTTCTAGAGCATGGGTTGCCCTACTTTTCCTATAAAAGGCCAGACAATATATAATTTAGTCTTTGCAGCCAGTTGGTCTCTACCACAACTACTCAACTCTGCCACTATAGAACAAAAACTGACAATACAACTTCTTTACCTAAACAGGCAGAAGGCCAGATTTGGGCCACAGGTTTGCAGACACCTGTTTTATGTGGTTTCATCCATGGATTTTAAGTCTTACAACCTTATCACTCTGTCCATGTCACTCTGTTGCTTCGCTAGTACTGCAAATCCCTGGCTATTTCAAGCTCCATTCACCCACTCTTTACTTAGAACTGAGCATCTGCAGTACCCAGCAGTTACCTGCTTAAGAAGAGAAATAAGGAGGCTAGAAATGGCCTCAAGAGTCCCCAAGGGGCCAGTCTGACTGCTTTACTTGACTTTTATTCTCTTTGCCTCACTCTCTGCTAGAAAACATAGGTGATTTCAATGGTGTCTAAGCAATTCCGTTTCTAGCAGACACTTTGAGGCAAAGAACAGAGGAATGGTTAGCTGTAAAAGCAGGAGTTGTTGACTTTTCCTAAAAATTCTGTGAACTAGGAGCGTATCTGGTTGGGTTGCCCAGCCTGCTCATTACCTCAGTAGGTGTTCTGACCTGGACTGGACTCCAAATCCTGATATTTCCTCCTAATTTGGCAAATGTATTGAGAGTATTTCCACAGACTGGACAAATACACAGAGAATGCACCCAAAGGGCAACAGACAAGCTGGTTGTTATGGTAATTTACAGACACAATGAAAGTCACAAGTAATCTACTTTCACCTGGTTATTATGGCATCTATGGCTACAACCTCAGGGTCACATTGATCTAAGCCTTCAGATTTCAAAGGAGGGGCTGAGGGAAATCTGCTCAGTCAGTGTGGTTCATTACTGCTGCCTTCTTCCTGCCCCTGTGACTCTGAGCCCTCCCTTGCCCATGTTAGCCTGCATGGACCTCCCAGCTCGCCTTGACCAAAGGTGCTCTTCAACTTCTCTGTCACCCCCTTCATGCAGCTGCAACTCCGACTGCAGCTACTTAAAGGCAGCTTGATCTTCACTGAAATTGAAGGGATCAAATAAAGGTATAGACATACTGCCCTTAAGAGTTAACAGGATGGATGTACTCATGAAAAACCAAGAAATTGTGGAATGAGAGAGGAGGTACTGAGACTGGTTATTCACCCAAACTTCTGACAAGCACTTATGGTTGGATCAGATGGAAAATCTCCTCTTATCACCAGAGCCCTCAAGACAAATCGTTCCTCTCTAACCCTAGAACACTGGGGCACAATCCATTCATCTCTTTCTTACTGAATATACCAGGCAGGTCAGCTAGTCTCTTGATTTGCATTTAATCAGCTATCCCGCACCCCAGCTAAAATGAAAGTCCTTTACTTTTCTCCCCTGTGATTAATTAGGAAAATAATTTTCAAAATCTCATTCATGGTGCAGTGTCTTGCACAGGGCTGGCCACAGGTATGGATGATTTAAGGAAGAAAAAAAATGATGATATTAAAGAGGAAAGCTATTATTTTGATTATTATTGAGGATCTCAAGACATTACTAATTGATATTTGCCTTATAGCCTTCCCATTAATGGAAGTTTAATAAAAACTATAAATTAAGACCAAAGTGTACCAACTTTAACAACTACAGTCATTAAAAGGACAGGTTTCAGAATCCTCCCACTTGGGTTCACTAACTTACCAGCTTTATATCAGTAATAAATGTAATTTCACTGTCACAGCTTCAAAATGCAACTCTGTAAAAATAAAATCTTTTGATAATAATAGACTGTAGAATCAGATTGTAGATAAAGTGTCAAGGAGAGAATGGACACTTGTTAAGCAAATGTCCTACAGTTTCAGTGGGTTTCAGCTTTGCTTTTTTGACCTTCATACATAACCAGATACAAATAGGAACAATGGATCAGATGATTAAGAGAGTTGGCTATTTCAGCTTTCAATGACAAGACAGCAGCAGCTGCTCAGTTCCTAAGCCTCACCACTCTTAGCATTCAGAGTTATGGAAAGGCAAGCCAAGTGGTTGTGAAGCCATGAATTCATATGCAATAATAATCACTATTTGTAGGTCTTTGAAACTCTAAATAGAATTCTTTACTGAAGCTTTTATCTGGGCCTTAAACTTAGACAAAATAGAAAAAAAAAATCAGTTTTGCAGCACAAAACCAACATCAATGGTTGATAATTACAAAATCACTGATCTTAACTCAATTTCCTTGCTACTAAAATTGCCCAGTAATGGTACCAGATGCTGGGTAAAGGGATAAGCTCCCATATCTAAAGCAGAGGCTGTTTCAGGTGGTATTAAGGATGCTGAAGAAAGACCTTTTGCCCTGAGAAAAGACCTTAGAGGTCCCTTCTACTTCTAAGAGTTTATGAGTCCATGACCACTGAACCCATCTCTCTTTTTTCAAAGCTGGTTGAGAAATAAGCTCAGAAGATATTATTCCTTTCTTTTCCTACCTCTCCTTTTCCCCCACTCCTATCCCCCTCTGATTTTAGGGGTAACTGCAAATCTTTATACACATATAATCATTATTCAGCTTTTAAAATAAGCATTTAAACAGACTGTATCCATCGTATATTAACGCATATATGTGGAATCTGAAAAAATTGGTATAGACGACCTTATTTACAAAGCAGAAATACAGACATAGACGTAGAGAACAAACATATGGATACCAAGGGGGAAAGGGGGCTGTGGGATGAATTGGGAGACTGGGATTGACATATATACACAATTGATACCGTGTATAAAATAGATAAGTAATGAAAAGCTACTGTATAGCACAGAGAACTCTACTCAAAGATCTGTGGTGACCTAAATGAGAAAGAAGTCCAAACATAAGGGGATATATGTATACATATAGCTGATTCACTTTGCCATACAGTATAAACTAATACAATATTGTAAAGCAAATATACTCCAATTAAAAAAATGAGAGACTGTATCCTTCTTTCTGAAGTTAAAGATGGGTGTGATTTTTCTCCCTCTCGTTGGAGGACATTCTTTGCTGAAATGATTAAATTTCTTACCTTTTTTTTTCTGTATACGAAGGAAATTTTCCATGCTCCAGCCTGACAAAAATACCTGTTCTGGGTACAGTTTCCTGAAATGTGGCACCATATGTGCATCAGTAAACATTATGTGTAGAGTAAATTAAGCCAAGCCTTATAATGAGGCAGTAAGGAAATTACTGTAGACCTGAAAGAGTAAATCAGCAGTATTAAAATGCTCTCCATTTTCTCTGAAGCACTTCAGAGTGCCATAAAAAAGCTCTTATCACTGTGATAAACAGAAAGAAATGCATTTGTAGCCAGACAACCTAAAAGACACCACAATTCAAATAGGTCTTCAAATCTGGAGTCCAAGGTGTCATCTCATCACAAAATTTAAAAGTCAGCCCTTTTGCCACTAATGTAGGAGAAAAAAGAAAACTGCGTGACATTGAGACTTTGGGGGTAAACTCTCTCATATAGCAGGTGCAGTAAAGACATTAAGAAATAGAAGCTCTGGAGCAGAGCCAAGACTAAGGAGAGTCACCATCATAAACAAAATAGCAACGCTGTAAATAAAAACAGGATCAGTATTGCTGTTTTTTTCTTTTGCTTCAGGCTTCAGTATAGCTCAGCACTGCCTTGCTACTGATCCTGTCTTTATTTACAATGTTGATAAGATGCTCATCATGAATTTTTTTGCATTAATTTCAATTTTCTAAAATACTGCAGAAAATATTATTTATCTCGATTACTCAGTTTTTTTGGTTCCCTCTAAAATTATGTGCCGTAGGCTACTGCCTCATTCCCCTTCACCTCCACTTGGCCCTGCTCCAGAAAGCACAGATCTTGCCAAGCCCTTCAACACAGCACAGTGAACAATTAGACCATCCATTTCTAATCTTGGCCCATGGGGAGAAGAGGCTCAAGCTTGGATTCTCCCTCCCTTAAAACAAGTATTGTATCTGTGAAGTGGTGAGGTCTAGAAGATGCCAAATGGATTGGAGAGAACTTGGAGGACTTCCGGAATCCTCAAGTAAATCTTCCAAAGGACTCTAATGAGATCTAAAAGTTCCCACCATCAGAAACAAAGTCAGTGGAATTCAAACCTGCCAGAACATCACAATTACCTAGAAAGCTTATCATGATACAGAGTTTAAGTTACCACCGTCTGTACCTGAAATCAGAAATCTCTCAAGATGGAGCCATATACAGGTTTTTCCCACTATCTGAAAGTACAGCATTCCTATGAAACCTTTTGTAAGCCGAAATGCTGTAAACCGAAGAAGCAACTACCTTATGATGCATCTTGCCAATGGATTCACAAAATAAATCAAGATAAAACACAGATGCTTATAAACACAGTTCAAAGCTATGGCAGCTGAATGCTGAGTGTAGTTCCCGGAGAAGGGGCTTGGTGGCGCCACTCTTGCTACTCGCGGTGCCCGCGGCCTGTATAAGAGCTGGCTGCAAAATACTGGACAGATTTTTGCGTTTCACCTTTTTTTTTTCTTTTGTAAAAGCAAAAATCCTCCAGGTTTCTTTCAGTTAGCAAAAACAAGAACTAATGTAGGTATTTCATAAAAGCAAAATGGCATAAAATGGACTTTCAGAAAGTGGGGGATACTTGTATCTGCATTTTGGCAGGTTCTTGAGCTGACTTTTCTAAAGCCAGCCCAGCAGCAGGAGACATCTGGGTTAAAGCATAGCAGCTCTCTCTTAAGATGGAAAAAGTTGTTATTATCACAGTAAAAATGGACTTTTTAAGCTAACAAATCTTGTTCTTAAAACAACAGAAGCAAAGACATGAGAGCTTAGAACAGAGGGAAGTTGATGATTGGGATATTTTGGGGTAGGATAGCTGCATACAGAGGATTCTTCATCCTTTCAACACGTGTGTGGTAGCAGCTTACTTTATTTGGGGCACTAAGATATGCCTTGAGGAAACAAAGAATATCAGGACACAGGCACAAGCAAAAGCACATAAACTTAAATCGACTGCAAAGAGTGTCATAATAAAGCTATTTTAAAATGCTTTAGGAGCCTACTGAATAAACCCTGTTTTTTATTTTTTTTAACATCTTTATTGGGGTATAATTGCTTTACAATGGTGTGTTAGTTTCTGCTTTACAACAAAGTGAATCAGCCATACATATACCCATGTTCCCATATCTCCTCCCTCTTGTGTCTCCCTCCCTCCCGCCCTCCCCATCCCACACCTCCAGGCGATCACAAAGCATGGAGCTGATATCCCTGTGCTATGTGGCTGCTTCCCACTAGCTATCTACCTTATGTTTGGTAGTGTATATATGTCCATGCCTCTCTCGCGCTCTGTCACTGCTCACCCTCCCCCCTCCCCATATCCTCAAGTCCGTTCTCCAGTAGGTCTGTGTCTTTATTCCTGTCTTACCCCTAGGTTCTTCATGACATTTTTTTCCCCTTAAATTCCATATATATGTGTTAGCATACGGTATTTGTCTTTCTCTTTCTGACTTACTTCACTCTGTATGACACACTCTAGGTCTATCCACCTCATTACAAATAACTCAATTTCATTTCTTTTTATGGCTGAGTAATATTCCATTGTATATATGTGCCACATCTTCTTTATCCATTCATCCGATGATGGGCACTTAGATTGTTTCCATCTCCGGGCTATTGTAAATAGAGTTGCAATGAACATTTTGGTAGATGACTCTTTTTGAATTTTGGTTTTCTCAGGGTATATGCCGAGTAGTGGGATTCCCTGTTTATAAAAATTGGATAAAGTTGTGATGATAAGGTGACATTTAAGCTAAGCCTTGTAGGAAAAATTGTGAATTTTCCTAAAAAAAAAAAAAAAAGGAGGAAGGGAGGGCATTTGGAAAAATTGTTAATTTTCCTGGAAGAAAAAAATTAAAAGGAGTGGAAGGGGTCATTCCAGGTAGAAGTAACATCAAGTGCAAAGTCATGAAGATGTGCTAATACTGGTCTAAGAGACTGCTGGAGCTACAGTGCGCCGAACGCAGGGAGCCTGGGATCAAGGCACTGGTTATGAGGTTGTGACCATCCTTTTTGTGAAAAGCAATTAAGCAGTGCCAATGGCAGTGGAGAGGAAGGAATGCACTCGAAACACAGATAGGAGGTGGAATCAGCTGAACTAAATGACTGCACTTTGGATGGATGTTTGGGTAAGCTGAAAGGACATTCAAAAAAAAAAATCCTTGCTGTTTGAATCATCATCTTTGAAAATCTTCCAAATTTTCCTGCTTAGGAGTTTCATCCTGGAAAATATGATAGAATTTTTTTTATAATCCTATATTGGATCTTCCAGTGTCAGGATCAAGATTCTACGTGGCATTCTCATTGCCTAGGACAGGAGGTGTCAGAGACAGGACCAAAAGCAGACATTCTCTTGAATGTCTCAGACATTCTCTTGAATGTCTCAGACATTCTCTTGAGACTCAGACATTGTTATGTATCCTTCCCCATCCCACTTTTCCTTGACTTCTGGGGCTGGCGGTTTCCTGTTCATACATGTGTTACAGAGCCCTCTGCTCAGTACGGCGTGTTATTTGATTAATCAATATTGGTCAAGCTACTGGACTCCTTCTGTGATCTAGACTCACTAGTGAGAGACAGGTCAAGCTTGGCATCCTCCACAAGCTTGTGTTCATGTGTGAACCATCGACCACATGCTGGCTCACAGGAATCAATTAAACTACTCCATGATTTGAATAGTGTCTTTGTAAGGAAAGAGCTTGGAAAGGAAAGAGTGATATTTTAAGAACTATTGGCAAGGATAAAATCATGTTCCTTGAATTTGGCCTAATGAGTGTTTTCCAGGAGATAAATAAATATGTGGTGGCCTGACGTTCAGGACTGCTGTAACAGGAATTTCCTAAGGTAGAGGTAGCTTGAATACACAACCGTGATCAGGGGGCTTGTCCAAAGATCGCCTTTCAGAGTGCTCTTGAGCTCTCTTCTACCTATGCTCTTCTTCTTCTGCCTTTTTGATTCTGATTTTGGTGTTTCTGATGACATTTGTGTTCAGCTGTCCCAGAGTTGCTTATGGTCTGTATTTTAAACCCCAATTGCTGTATGATCATTTTCTGGTCTCTACATTTCTACAGCAGCACTGCAATCTGACCTAGGGGTAATCTGACCAGGATTGTTAGCTCTGACATAGGTTTTCAATGTGAAGAACACAAACCTTAACATTTGGAGGAAATCAATATTTTATTTCATAATTTTTAAATTGTAGCCATATAGATAGTTTCATATCCTTATGAGGAAAGCAGCTTCAAGTCTGGAAATAAATGATTTTAAAATGTTTTCTTACAATGAATCTAAAAATAATTGGCCCCGTCAGCAGATGTGAGAAAAAGAATTGAATGCTTTAAAATTCCCTTTTTTCTGTAAATGTTTTGGAAAGTCTATAATTCATGCTTTGAGAAGCCAGCTACCTAAACATAATAGCACTTTATAAAAAAAGGTTCCAGTAAACCGTAACAGCTGGAGGCCTGAGAGATGATATCCTACCATAAACAAGAACCCTATTTTTGACATGCACCACAGACGTTTTTTCTGTCTGAAGTACATACATGTCACCCATCCCCAACCCCATGGTGGTAAGGTGCTGTTGAAAACCACAAAGCACCTCTATATATTACATGAACCCTCCTTCTTCCCCAACTGCCTCCCCCAAAGGAGATTAGTATATGGGTGACCCAACTGTATCCATTGGGTCTATGGATTGGCAGGGTGGGGAATGATTATGAGCCAAGACCCCACAGCCAGACTGCCTGGACTGGGACCTCCATGAATCCATACTTTGCACGGCCGTGGGTGCATTACTTGGCTTCATGTCCCCATCTGTAAAATGGACATGGTAACAATATTTTCTATCTCACAGAGCTGGCATGAGGATTAAATGGGGTCCATTTGTAGAGAGAACTTAGAACAGTGCCTGGCACATTGTAAGCAGTCAATATATGTCAGCTATTTTTTAGTTTACATTTTGTGGATAGTGATTTGACAAGGTCTCGCTGATGACTACCCACCTTTAGCCACAGTTCTTATATACGGAATTGGGTCACAAAGGGGACAGCTGAGGAATCTTCAGCTGTAACTATTTCTTACTAATCTTGGAAGCTTTTTCTGTAGTCCTATCTGGAGGCAGGATCTTGGTAAATCAACCTTTAATGTGCCACCCAGTGGCATGTTTTGCTTGTTTGTTTGTAATCCTTTGTTATATAATCCATTCTATTAAGTATGCATCTCGATGTAAAAGCATTCTATACATGGTTTGGTTGTCTTTTGAAACTGTTTTGACTGTGATAGCAAAATTGACACTTTCGTCAAGCTGACACACTGAATCTCATTGCTGGAATTATTATGATGGCTATTAAGGGTGAAGGAATAAGAATTAGTCCATTGATTGGTTTGGGGAACGAGAGAGAGTTGCTAAGTTTAGCAACACACTAACATGTTATGATTACTATTTATTAGCTTCTCATAGGAAAACATCTGGGTCCTGATTTGCTTATCAACTTGGGGGAAAAAAAAGACTAATACTGGACTTCCCTGGTGGCGCAGTGGTTGGGAGTCCGCCTGCCGATGCAGGGGACATGGGTTCGTGCCCCGGTCCGGGAAGATCCCACATGCCACGGAGCGGCTCGGCCCGTGGGCCATGGCCGCTGAGCCTGCGCGTCTGGAGCCTGTGCTCCGCAACGGGAGAGGAAAAAAGACTAATACAAGGACCAAAATAATAATCAGGATAAACCAGCATCACTGTAAGCTTAAGGAAAATCGAGACCATGCCTAGAATAGTTCACAGGTGGTACATAGAAGGAGGACATCAAGGAACAGCTGGCAGACACCAACTGGGCCCTCTCTAAGGGATGGATAGACTGCGTGGGCTACTAGGTGCTCAGGCAGAGACTCGGCCAAAAGCTTTTTTTCTTATAATGGGCTGATTCCAGAATCACAGCAGTGACAGTAGCTCAGACATGGGGCATACTGTGCCCACAGCTCTAAAATTAAAACATAATGCTTAAAGCTGGCAGTGATGTTCCCCTAAATCCATTTTTAATTCCAAACAAAATACTCTTAAAAGGATTCTGTTCTACCACTGCCCACTCTCATGGGTTTAATTGGCAAGATGGATCCATGCCAATCAGTTGAAATAACGCCCTTGGGTTCCTGCAAACTTTTTCACAATTTATGACTCCCCAATTCCTTGGGACATACTGCCTGAAAAAAATGGACTTCTACTTAGTTCAAAATTCTACTTAAACAGAAATCCTTTTTATTTAATTACTTGATTTTTTTTCACGTGTTTACAAATTTAACTCCACTTTCATTAGGCAAGTTCAAAATAATAATCATAATTGACTTTATTTTTTAATTTGGTGACTACAGCTTTGCAAGACTCCAGGGTTACCTTCTGAAGAACACTGCCCAACCTTAGGGCTATGAGGAAGAGGGAGAAAGTGGAAAGAGTGGGAACTTATGAAAGTCACTAGAAATATTTTTCTTTGATTTCGGCTTTTTTCCCTGTGACTTAATTTCTCTAAATATTGTTTAAAGAAATATAGGTGTACGGGGAAGTGGAGCCAGATAGCTGAGGGTTTTCATTTTGAATGTTTTCTAACAAAGGCCTGTCTGTAATTGAAGGAACAGAAAGTGTTTCAGTTTTCATTTATTTGAACCACTAGCGTTCACTGGGCCACCACATAGCTGCTATCAGAAACTCAGATAAAACTTTTTTAATCCAATTAACTAGCTACCTAACTCTAAACTGAAGATCCACCTGAGCCAAGCTAATCAGACTCCTTGCATGTTCGATCTGCAGAAATGCTAGGTAGCTTCTGTTTAGCTCAGAGCAGCTTTTGTACCAGTACAGGTGTACATGGGGAAACAGAAGAAATGGGAAAAAACAGATTAAAATATTCCAACATATAGATAGGGATGGAACTGACAGATGAGGACCATCTTAGTTCTAGAAAGGCATACTGGGGAAGAGAAGGATGTTTGAATCAAATTCAGGGATGTGGTGTGAAATTATGCCATAACTGTTGGATCTGAATATCATAAAACAACTTTCTTTTATCCTTATTCCTCTCAATCTTTGGGAAAGGTGAGCAGAAAAAAAAAAAAAATCTTATACATGGAATGATTTGAGGGGATGATATATTCCTTCTACTGCCACCCTAAAAGAAACTCCCCAAGGATCTTGTCACCAAAGCTTTAAAATTCCACGATGAATCCACCTTCAAATTTCACCACTGTCCGCAGCTAAAAGAGTCGACACTTTATTGATAATTGTAACACCAAGGTGAAAACTACTTTATCCATTCCTTCCTAATGAGAGAAAAAAATTCCGATGATAGGTCCACGAGTGCAGAGAACTTAAGGGTATTGGCTCCTGAATGTAAAAGAATGGTCTCTACTAAGACCTAGAGGGGGAGGGAAGACTCATTTCATGGATTTTGCCTGTTGACAATCTAGCCAAAGGCAAACCTTAGAGGAGATGCCTGATGTCCTCCCACTGCTTTTAAAACCAGCAGTTATCTGGCATTAGGACCTCTGGCAGGGAAAATAAATGGACTCATTCAAAAATAGCTTACAGACCCAGTTTGGCTTCTTACTTTTACAAATAGGAGAAGACCAAGAGATGAAGGATCCACAGTCGTACAGCCAGTTTAGTGGCAGAGCTAGAAGTAAAACCCTGAGCTCCAGACACCTGATTCACTGTTTTCCACCAACCCCAATCCCAATTCCTACTAGCAGTGTCATTTCATATCATATGGGGGCTTTGTAATGGAAAGATTGTCTAAGAGGGCAAGGAGAAGCAGACCTGGCCATACAGCTCTTTGTGTGTTACCTAATAATGCCTAAGAATGCAATGTTTTATTCTCCCTTTTTCAAGGTAAAATAAAAAGAAAATGCTTTCCCCAAAAGGGCTTGTTAGCTGGGCAAACTAGAGTCTTCATATCCCAGAACTAATTGTGGTATCTTCCAGAGGACATTAGCTCAAGTGTGTCTATACCTTCTGGTGACATCCTGAAGAGAGCTCAGAAGCTCCCCAGCAGTGATTTGAAGTGGTGTTTTCCTCTCATTCAAACATTTTTTAAGATGCTCCTTGGCTATTCTTGCCCAGGCACCTTGCTAATCTTGTCTGTACTTGATAAACTGCAGGACTGAGTGTTAGATGATGCATCCCTGCCAGTCCAGCTTTTCCAGATGGAGAAAGTAAAGCAGGTGTTACCGCAGGGCTGTGGTTGGTTCCAGATGACCAACACAATCAACACTTAATGAGATGGATATATGCAAAAGCTACCAGCAGGAGACAGGATGCCTCTCAGGCAGAAATCATGAAGGAATTCTTTGGGAACTTAATGGGTGGTATTGTCTCTTCTAGAGAAGAGACAGAAGACAGTGAAGCTCACCACGGCAACACATAAAATAAGACTTACTGTCTTATAGACAACATGTACTAGTGTTCATGTAGCACTTTCAAGATGAAAAGGGGCCCTGACTAGAGATTTCTCACCCCTCCCCCAACATGGACCCTTCAGACAAATCATGCCATTAGCCATTTAAATCATCCAACTGTCTTTCCTTGCTTTGGTTCCCTGCTTCCCAAACAACCATCTGATAAGCAAATTTTCCCCTAGATTTATATCCTTGAGGAAATACACTGGGTCAGAGATCTTAATTAGCCCATCAGATTAAGAGTTGTGTTTCTCATTAACCATTGGCATTCTTGTTTATTCACTGATTGCCTTGGGAGTTTAAGACCCAGAAGAAATCAGAGGCTGGTTCTTTACACACCTGGGTCTGAAAAACTGAAAACCAGATGAAGAAGGCAGAGAATGCATCACCTCTCCACCTGGGAAGATTGTGTCTGGCCAGTGAGAGGGCTCTCCCCCACCTTCCCTCACCTCAGGGATTATTTTCATCACCACACCCTTTGCACCTGTCACATCTCTCTGTTCAGCAGACTCTAAGTTGTTGATGAGAAGTTTCTGTGTATATGTAGATGTTATAAAGAATAGCGAGCTGAATATCAGCTCTAACACAGCACCCTGAAAAAGGACATTCTCAGTAAACCACCACTAAGTACCATGAATCTAAAACAAAAACAGTACCTGTCTCCTTAGATCCCTTGTTTTCTTGGTCATCTTATCAATTGCAATGTTTAGAGGATCTCCTTTTTCTTTTCTTCCAGTCTATTAAGAAAAGAGAAATAATTTCCGATTTAGAAAAATTCAATGTTAGTGACATTAAAGGTTAAAAAAATTCAGAAACACACTTGAGTTGTAGAGTTCAAGCCATTTTTTAAAAATGATTCTCTTCGGGCTTCCCTGGTGGCGCAGTGGTTGAGAGTCCGCCTGCCGATACAGGGGACACGGGTTCATGCCCCGGTCTGGGAAGATCCCACATGCCGCGGAGCGGCTGGGCCCGTGGGCCATCGCTGCTGAGCCTGCGCGTCCGGAGCCTGTGCTCCGCCACAATGGGAGAGGCCACGACAGTGAGAGGCCTGCATACCACAAAAAAAAAAAAAAAAAAAAGGTTTCTTTA
>NW_020175398.1:1189076-1319238 GCF_003031525.2 Neophocaena asiaeorientalis asiaeorientalis | reverse complement strand
CATACCAAAAAAAAAAAAAAAAAAAAAAGGTTCTCTTCAATACACAGCTAATACAACTTGGTCTCTAAAGTTGATTTTCTCTGTAGTAAAAAATGATGAAATCAATACATTCTCAAGATGGTTACACGTTTGTCCATACTCAACTCCATGCAAATCTATGTTTTCTTCCCTTCTCCAGACATTCAGCAGTTAAGTAAACACAGGATGTTTTGTTATTGCCTTCAAACACAAATGTTTTGTGTTTTTCTATTATGTAAGCACACTTCTGAATAGAATATGACTGAGATAAAAACTAAATTAGAAAAGAAAGTTAAGGTAAACGATCAGAATTCAGAATTTTATACCAATATATCACAAGCCTTTTAGTAACTTCTGTATCAAAATCAAAAGAGATGTTTTACTAGAAAACATAGTGTTTTAATCTTTGTTCTGCCATGCAGTGGAATGCTACACAGGATAATAAGGAGCCCACAGCTTGAGGTCACGAGGAAAATTTCCCTTATGACTGTAACAAGCAGAGGCAAAGGCAAAAGATAATAATAATAATAATCTTGATAAATTATTCAGTGGAAGTTTGGAAGTTTGACTAGTTTCTGTTTTCCCTTTTGTTTTTCTATTTTTTCATTGCTGTAGTAACACAATTAAAACCAAACCAAACAGAACCTCCATTATCTTTTTAAAAACACAACAGCAACAAGATTCCCATGGATAAAAACTTACATAACTTTATGGATGGCATTATCTTCCTCTGAAGAGAAAATTGTGCTCAGAATCTTTGTCAAATCTATTAAATTATCTAAACGTTAGTCAAACACCCTACAGATCTATTTATTTATGGTCCTAGTGGCAGGCCAATTCTTGTTCCATACTCAGACTCTGTAAAACCAAGTAGGTCTCTGCAGTAATTTGTGTATATATTGAAATGAGATCCCAGGTCATAAATTGTGCCTCATGGGATAATGTGTTTCGAGGATCCATAGAAATTAACATCGGACAGATTTCTAAATGTTCTCTTCCAATGGCAAAATCCTGGATGCATAAGGCTGATATGTACACAACTGATTTACATATACCTAGATTTAAAGCAGTCACTCTTTTCTACAACTTGCTTAATTAATCAATTTTTCTTGAATGAATGGTCGATGTGTAATCCTATAGGATTTTTCATGAAAAAGCCAAAGCCAGGTCATATGTGCATATTTTTAATCATTTAAAACCTACAAATCCCCATCACCATTTTTCCACTCCCTAAACTCAAATGCTGACCCACTCAGATGTACACTCCGAAGTTCTGTAAGTAGAAAGAGCTTAAAATAAAGTGAGCAACATTTACAACTTTGAAATATCAGCATACAATTAGCTAAAAGGAAACAAAAGTATATGGAGAAGAACGATGTGCTGCTTAATTTTCCGAGGACTGCTGTCACATAGTGAGTGTAACTGCAGCGCCCTGGCTCTCCATAGTCAGGTGTGACACCAGCTTAGCAGCCAGAGCTGTTTCTTTTCTCTTTGGTTTCCTCCTTGCAAATAGGACGTCTGCCTTCAGAATACGGGCACTTTTACGGGGGTCTGGACCACAATCATTCTGGAACCATAGATTTCTCAAGCCCTTTCCATATAGGAGAGTAATTAAAAACTTACCTTGAAAAATGAACAATTGTGAGTTTGTTTTAAAATGTGACTGTGAGAGAAGCAGACTGGATCACTGAACTTTCCAATGTAAAACAAGTCAAGACAGTGTGAATACACAAAATAATTACTGAATAAATACTGTGTCAGGCAGGGCTCATTGCATCCTGCCAGCGACATATCATTATCTCCGTTTACAAAGGAGACCATGAGGATGACAGAAGACCTGGGACCAGGGTGAGAGGAGTGAGACACTTGCCTCAGGTATAAAATGTAAAGGGTCATCAAAGAACTCAGGAATCAAGATAAACAATAGTTTCATGCAATAGTTTAAAAACTCAAAATTAATGCCAAAAAATCCATGCTGAACAAGTATCAAAACTTTAAATAAAGCCAAGCTCTGACAGGGCCAGGATTAGGTGAGTCCAGTAAGGTGCGTCACCCAAGTACAGGTCAGATAACATTTTTAAATTTTAAACTTTAAATATTTAGGGGAGGGGGCTTCCCTGGTGGCGCAGTGGTTGGGGGTCCGCCTGCCGGTGTGGGGGATACAGGTTCGTACCCCGGTCCGGGAGGATCCCACGTGCCGTGGAGCAGCTGGGACCACGGGCCATGGCTGCTGGGCCTGCACGTCCAGAGCCTGTGCTCCGCAACGGGAGAGGCCACAGTGGTGAGAGGCCCGCGTACCACAAAATAAATAAATAAATAAATAATTAGGGGATATATTTATACTAAAAATAATATCATTGTTTACCTAAATTTCAAATTTAACTGGATGTCCTATAATTTTATGTGCTATATTCAGCAACCCTACCACCAGGGGTAATGGGGATGCTCAAACTTGTAAGTAGGGTGGTTACAGACACACATTCTGTGAATAGCTGGGCAACATGGGATTCTGTAACCCATCTGGCATCAATAACCAGCAACTGTATAGCACACGTCCCAGAGATGTGAGCCATCATGTTGGTCACCGGGGGTTGGTGGTAGGGGGGTGCAGGGGCTGCACAAAAAGTGAGAGTCACATTCTCACACTTGAGGAGCTCCTAATCCAGTGAGTGACCCCAATGTGAGAGCAACAAGACTAACAACTCCACAGAGAGACTAACACCCTACAGGGCTAAATAAGATGCTCCAAAGAGGAAGGAGATGCTGCATTTGGGAAGTCAGTAATCTCACAGAGGGATGGGAAGATTTAGCTAGACCTTAAGTCCTGGGCAAAATTCGAATAGGAAAGAGGGAGGGCCAAAGTAGCATCAAGAGAAGAAAGAGCAAGGCAGGTACTGGAAGGACAGTGAGTGGAATGGGCCATCCTTTTCTCCACGATGTGAAGGGATTGGTTTGACTAGCTGTAGAGACATGTTATTTTTATAGGAGCTTCTTTATAGTATGATTACAGCCAACTATAGTTTGATCTGCAAGCTCAGAGCATCTCCGGTGACATTAGCATTCCAGGTCCCCATGTTGTTGGGATTCTCTTTGTATAATATTTGTGATCTGGTGTCTTGAGCTTTCAAATCTTTGGCTGAAAGCAATTCAAATAACTGCAGTTGACTTGGGTGCCATCTTTGTTTTCATAGTTTAGAGAGGTAAGGCTGGAACTAGAGCTTAGGAAACTGGGGTCACCCGCTGAAATCATCCATTCACTGGCCCTTTGGTAGCACTAATTTTTTTTTAAAATAAGGTAGGGGCACAGGAACAAGGCTAGTAACCCTTCCATGCTCAGATTTACATAGTAAATGGGGACTAGCAGCCCATGACTCCATATTTTCCTGTGCTCTGGTATGACCTCAGGTAGAAATACATTTAAATTAACAACATAAATTGGACAGGAAGCTAATCATTGAGAGAGACCAAACAAAGAAAGACTCCTGCCTCCTAGTGTCAGCCCTTCCTTATTAGGTTATGTGATCTTGGCCTAACGATTTGCTCATTTTTTATGTCTGAGTTTTCTCATGAGCACAATGGATAGCATAATATATGCCCTGTCTTCTTCACCAGGTTAGCCGGACAATCAATCAAGGTGTCAATGTGAGGAAACAATAAAAGGCATTAACAGTATTCAGGGTAATTAGGAAAGTATTTCTACTGTGGAAAAAAATGAAAGTACTGCTTTGAAAACTACACAGAAACTATTTTTAGATCACCTGGACTTCGACTTTCTCCACTCAGGCAGATAATATATGAAAACCTTGCCACAGACTAGAATTCCTAAAGAAGAGTTATTTCTGTTTAAGGAAGGAATATTCTGGGTGGTTCATTTTAAACAACTAGTCTGGGATATTCTAAGAGGTGAAATAAGGGTCCGAAACTCCAGATGAATGTCTTTTACATAGTAGGTTGTTGGATATATTTGTTAAATAACTAAAGATTTGATCATCGTGGGCAAATTCTAGTTCCCAGGGAATCAACCAGAAGCCTAACCTAAACTCTCCCTCCCTGACCCTCCAGGCTCTATAAACTAAAAATTGTTTAACAAACTGAAGTGAAGAGAGAGCTCCGTCTTCATTTTCACACCATCACCTAGTAAACAAAAGTGTGTGGTCTTCAGCCAGTCATCCCTTTATTCCCTGCCTTTGCTGAACAGAAGGAAATGAAAAGCAGTTATAAGCACTCTCTGCCAATAACTACCGAAGTGATTTGGCAACTTCTCTACACTCCAGACTTATCATCTGTCCAATGGAGGGGCCAGAGATGAGTGACAGACCCCAGGAAATGGGGGAGCCCGAACATTTAACCACGCTTCCCTTGTAGGGAGGCTGTCACGGCACTGCAGAATGGGCTAGAATTGGCTGTCAGACAGGGTATTCTTATCTCTAAAATGTGGATAAATGCTTGCTTTCGGGATTATTGTGAACATAAAAGAGATAGGATCTGGAGCATGTAGCACAGTACCTGACCCAGCAGAGGTAACTGAATCAATTTCTTCTCCTTCCTCACGCCCTCATTCCTCTCAAAGATGAAAAGAGCAAAACCCAGAAAGATAAAATCACTGATCACATGGCTCACTAGTGTCTGACCAGGATCTCCGGACTTCCAGCCCAGGGCCATTTCCATTCCATGTCTAAACCGTCTCGCATCTCTAAAATCCTAGGATTCTGTGATTTTATAGTTTCATGTTTCTTTTCAAAGGCTATCAAAAAAAATCTCGGTTTGAGGTGTATCCGCCCTATCACATGTTGTCTGCAGACCCTGTGTGCCTTTCTCAGACTGCTCCCTACTTGACTTCTTTATCTTTACCTACAGAGAACGAGTCTGCAATAGAGATAGCCATTTAATAAATATCATTATTAAAAGAAAAAGAAGACAGGCGCGAGCAATCTCTCACACTGCTTCAGGCAGCTTTCCTAGTTGCCATCTGTTGTGCTAGGGAGATGCGTGTTTATTAAACTTTATTTGTTTTAGTCGCTGGGCTCTATTTTACAAAACACATTTGGGGTAGATCTGCAGCTTGAATTGATGAGAGGGAAGGGAATGAATTTCCTGATTTGGCTTTTTATAGGGGGTCCTTTATTCTCCCAGCCTCTGGCTCTAAATTCAAGTCCAGTTTGCCAAAGTATTAGATGCTGTCAAGAAGACTTTCATATTTTCAGTTTAATCCTACACAAAAATGATTGAGGCCATTAATTGAAATTTTGATTTTTCACAATCATTCTCCAAGAAAAAGACAATATCATTTTTTAAATAAAACTATCCTTTGTCCTTTTGCGAAATAAAAGCCCTTCTACTTATCAGAAGAGTGTCTTCATTTTTCTTCTTTCTCTCTCTCCCTTTTATTAAATATCCATCATCCCTTCTGAAACACTGAATAAATATGTAGTACATTTAAATTGTATGCTGAATAGTTCACAACTCCCTAATTTATAAAACAAAAAAGTAAGGAATAGTAATTTTTAAATTTCTGAAATTGACTGTGTATTTGTTTAAAGGCTGTTCCCCATCCCAGACCCTCATTCCACATTAAACACATAATTCAGTACAAGGAGTCACTCATGGAGGACCTGAGGATATAAATCTACTATCTCAGTGCTTCCATCAGATCTGTGGTTTCATGTTAGTTTCCGGGAACAATATTAATATGTGGGAAATGACTGTAAGAAAGCAAATGTCTATCACTTTTTCCTTTCCCTCAACAGTACCTGCAAACTTGATTGAATGTATGAGAAATCTTCAAAATACTGTATAGCGATGACTCTACTGTGCTGAATGCATGGGAAGCTAATCAAATGCCCAGTCTTCAAATTGTTGTCATTTGAAAGAGATGGAAGTCAAAATCATCAGAACAGCAGAAAGCAATAATGTGCCATGCACTCCATCTCCCACACATTTTCCTGTCATTTAAACCTATGATTTAGACAACAGGAGGGAGGAGAAAAAATTATCCATCGATCTAGCAGTCACCCTATCATATTTGGAGGGTTGACCATCTACCCTCAAACCCTGCATGTAGAAATCATTTTCTTATTACAAATAGCACCAAAAATTTGAATGTTTCATAATACCTTTATATTCGGTGTCAATCACAGTCTGAGAATGTGAACCTTTCTAAATATTTCCTTTTCACTAGCTATGGACATTTCTCTTAGAAAAGAAATGGGCAATACCTCTTTAGAATGGATAAAAGTTTAGCATCAAACCCACGATCAGGATACTTTGACCACGTAAAAACCCAGCTTTCCTGGACTCTGGGATAGGGGTGGGAGGATAAAAGTAGAAAGGGAAAAACTGATGAAAATGTGTCAAGGCAAAAATGTGTCTGACATTTCTCTGCCAGGCCTCATCAATGCTCAAGGAAAGGATCATCAATATAGAAGGTTAAAACAGCAGGATGGCATTATTTGTGAAACTCCCAGACCATACCTACTAGCATAGCAATGTTAGTACACACATCAGGTGGTGCACAGAGAAGGCCTGACTCAGAGAGTTCAGGGCACATCACTATTTGTTTTCATTCTCCCAGCATCCTCATGTTCTTTTGGTAAACACTCTAATTTTTCCTTCTGACTCTCAACCAAGGAGTTCTGGCCCAGGGATAAACTCAGGATAACATCCGAACCAGTGAGATTCAGCTATAAGGTGGCAGGAAAAATTATTAAGAAGGAGGCATATTTTTCTGCACTGGGATTGATAAACTGGCAGCAGATACAACTTGAGCTAGTTAGGGAGTCTTTCAAAATAGACGCCATAAAAAGAAAGCATAGCTGGGAGGTGGGGGGAGGTGGGGGTAGCGGAGGGAAGGAGAGAGAGAGAGAGGGAGAGAGAGAGAGAGATGAGAGATTAATTTGGGTCTGAAAAGAGATGAGATGCTAGGGAAAGGAAACAGAAGGAAAGGGGAAGGAAGGGAAGAGAAGGGGAAGGGAAGTCAGCTTTTGGAGTCAAAACAAACTGGTTCATAGTTTCCATTATATACTAAACTTGTAAAAATAAAGCTCCATGAGGGTACAGTCAGGGCTTTACCTATCATTATATCTGGCAGCCTGGAGCTTTGCCTGGCACATAATAGACACTTAACAAATTGTATTATATCAGTGAATGAAACACATGGGTTCCTGAATCCAGCTGTACCTAAATCCATTAGTATCTATCAATGGATTTCCTAGTGTCACAAGTTAACCAATTCCCCCACGTTTGTTGATGTTGGATTTCTGTCACTTACAACCAAAGAGGTCTGACTAAATCAGAGACCTTAAACTATGAGACCAAACTAATTTGAAGGCAGCATGGAAGACAGGGAAACCCCAGCAAGTACCCCATGTACACAGCTCAGAGAACCAAGGGAGCTCAGGCCTTGGTTTCACCTACAGAGTTTTTCCCTGCACTAATCACTGCCCAAGCTCTAAATCCTAATATAATATTTCTCCCCTAAATCTGATCATTCACTAACCTTGAGAATTTGTCCATCAACAAGTCTCTAGGATTCCTGCTGTTCCTCAAATTCCTCCACTCATGACACCCAGCTACCCCAGTGTACATCTTCAACACCACACCAGCCTCCCTCATCATCCTCATTATGGTCTGTTGAGACCAAGCTTTCACTTCCTTGGCACAATATTCCTCTCAGTTCCCATTTAGTTCTTACTGCATCCCTCCTTCCTAGTAAACTTTTGAGCCTATATTTTAAGACTTCTTAATTTGACCTCCTTCTTGTAGTTGCCCACACCTCTAGTCAATTTGTTCCTTCTCAACAACTCACACACTTTCTGCCTCATGTTGGTGCCTTGCTGAAAGGTGTCATTCTCCCTTCAACCATTTGCCTAAGCAGGATGTACCCATTCTTCAAGTAACAGCTTAAAATCCTCCTCCAGGGAGTGCTTCTAGACTGACCTGGCCCCTGAAGACCTTCCTCTCCTCTGACCATATCCTTCTATTAGGTACTGGGCCAAATAATGCAGATGTTAACAACAGACCATCCTGCATTGTTTATCAAGTTCTCATGTTCCTGCAGAGTAGAACCCAAGCTTTTTGTGGATAGTGAATTTTATTTTCTCCTGGAGGACTCAGCATAAAACTCCTAAGAAGTGCTCCGGAAGGGCTTCTATCCACTTGTTTGTGGAGAGAAGGATGGACGGTCCAAGTAGGCCCCTGGGATTAGGAGGTAGGTATGAAAGGGATGAATTATTTGGAAAATGTGGGGTCCTAAAAATAAATTTCACCTACTTCCCAATTTGCTGATCAAAGCCATAGGAAGTGGTTGGCACCTGTGTAATGTTACAATTCTTGCTACTTGATTTATTTTATCAACACAGGTGTAGCCCTCAGTGATTATCTGTCAGGCAACACTGCCTAGAAGACAGTTTTCATCAGAGCTCCCCTTCCCCCAGCTGTCAAGCTTGGGTGACTGCTGAGAGCCATGGTTAATTAACCACACATGCCTTTGAAGCCAGTGAGAGACCATGAACTGAGCAAACTGCTAAAAAATGCCATTTTATCTTTACAGTTGAGATGAAAGTAGCCAAGACGAAGTGCAAATTTCCATTGATCTTATACACACACACAAACATGTATATACCCACACTGATTATACGATTTAATTTTCAATGAAATTTAAACTTCCACTTCATTTTTAAGTGCATATTCCCCAAACCACTCAGTTACAGTTAAAGCTATCAATAGCTAAAGGATCCCAGGAGTCTGGCATTTTCCACCATCTCAAAAAGAGGCCAATAACTGGGTCCACATTGCTGAGAGTTCACAGAAATCAGAAAACAGACAGAGGATTACCTTGGTTTATGGAACGTCTATCTGGGTGGGGAACCCAAGCTTTGGCCTTCCTGGGCTTCATCTGCCCATGGATCAGGAGCCAGTTCATATTGTAATTCCTTCATCATACCTTCCTGCTCTCCCAGCTTACAGCAGCCCCTCCTCCCCCGAGTGCCTACAGCCACCTATATCATTTATTTCACTGCAAGTTTCCATGCAGGCAACTACTGTGTATTGTGCAAATCTCTTGCATTGTTAATTGAATTTGAGACGTCACACTCTAAAGCTAAAATACAAATATATAAGATGCATCATTATAATCCTTTATTGTTCGGAAACTTGTCATGCCTATATGTCCCTTTTTCCCAATTAGAAGTACAGGAGTTTAAGGACAGTGTATTTGTCAGCTTGGGCTGACACAACAAAATATCGCAGACTGGGTGGCTTAAACAAGATAAATTTATTTTCTCACTATTCAGGAGGAAATATTATGGAAAGCCAAGATCAAGGTCTGGCAGGTTTGGTCTCTGATGAGAGATCTCTTCCTCGCTAACAGACATAACCAAGCTCTCTAGTGTCCCTCTTAAAAGGGCACTAATCCTATCATGAGGGCCCCACTCTAATAATTTATCTAAACCTAATTATCTCCAAGAGGCCCCATCTCCAAATATGATCACATTAGGGGTAGGGCTTCACTATATGAATTTTGGAGGGACACAATTCAGTGCATAGCAGACAAGAAGATGTCAGCCAATCACACTTCCTTGAAACTGAAGTTTCTTGCACAGTCCTTACACAGACTAGATACCAAGCAAATTAGAAATATGTATCCATAGGTACATATGAATATGTATTGAATAACAATAAATGCAATAATTAGTATTCTGGCTGTTTGACACAATGACATGATATGGATCCTTGGGGGCAAGGCTACTTGTGTGCAGAGGTGGAAATGGAGTAGCTGTATCTTCACCACAGGTAGAGTAATAGTATTGCCTACCCTCTTTGTATGCTCATTCTCTTCCTTGCCTGTTCCAAATCTTATGTGAGCAAAAAGAAGACAGAAATCAAAGCCTTTGATTGTATGCATAGGATTAAGATGCACACACTTGGGAAAAGAAACATACAAATTGTACATGATTTTGTCAAGTTTTTCTTTCAAAATAGTGGGAGATGGGAGTAGGTAAGCTTGAGGACACTAGATACCAAAAAGAAATGGGTTTGGTGAAATGACACTTCTAAGGGACAAAGAGGCCATCCCAGAGAGCATCTGGGAGGCTTCTGTTTGCCAACCTTACAGCAGAACAAAATGTAGAAGTTTCCTTGGTGACATTGGGAAGAGGAAATACACAGATTGGGAGTGCCAGGCACTTCCTGCATGCCCAGGGGACCCCCAAAGAGATTTCCTTGCACTCTTCAGGACCAAGGCTTTTTTCCTCCCCAAATCAAATCTGACCTTTCTTGGTCCTTGCAAAGCCTGTGAGGACCACCTCTCCCCATCCTCTCAGCATCACCACCCCCCATTCTATATCATGGCCCCTTCTGCTTCCTCTCACACTTCCCTCCAAAAGGTCAGCACTGTCTGGAAAGCCACCATACAGGGCTTGGCCACTTTACATCTTATCACTATGAGGGAACTAAGAGAGAATAATATTTTGTTTTTAATTATCTGGACAGTCAAAATAACTGAAGAAATATTTTAACTACTTAGACACTAGCACGCCCCAGTCAAGAGCTGCTAACCTCATTGTTAGCCCTTTTGCTTATCAAGACTTGGGCTCTTTCTCAACTTCCCAAAGCACCCCCAAGCCAGACTGCAAGGCCAGGCGGCTCCCCACTTGCAGCACCAATATCCCAAGACCACTGCTAAGTGACCAGGGTCCAAGCATAGGGCACTCCTCATGCTTAGGTGACTCAGGGACCTCTCTGAGGCCCTTCTCACTAAGAGTGCTTGGAATCTGACCCATGACGGAACCACCTCAGGGGGCCTTTGCTCACACTTGGAACTGATGAAAACTTTATGAGGCAAACAGCATTTTTTGCAGCATGACAATTAAAAACTAAACTAAATAGAGAGCAGGCCGAAACCCTGGAACACACGTCTCACATCGTCCCAAATATTCCTCACTATGTGGCTCCCATAAACACCATCTGCTGTGTTAATTTGTAAAGAATTACAAGGTTCTTAAAATTACACTTTGCTCTCTGTAGCATACACTGTGTCTATTAAGGGGGAGAGTTGAGAATGTGCATCACGACCAGCCAGACACTGAGATCTTTTTCCTTCCTATGCTGGGATCCTACTGAAAGTTCGCTAAGTCTGCAGGGAATTTTAAAAAGTGTATCGTATTCTCTCTAGACCAGCTGCAGGAAAAAAAATTCAAAACAAAATATACACACAGCAAAATCTTTGCCCGGATTATAATCCTAGCATCTTATACATTTTCAAGTTGTGTGAGCATGCCCCACTTCACTGAATCCTCATGACAATGCAAAGTCTTTGACTATAAGTTAAAGAGGGTAAATAGCCCAAATTGAGAGAATTTCTTGCGTGAGACTTAATCCTCCATCATGAAGTTCTGACCTCTAGGGCCCCTCACAGCCCTTGGGTGTTAGCTGTTTCTCCATTGCTCATCCCTGTCTACTCACAGAGCCAGAAGAGCAGCAGCTTGTGCCCAAGCACATGTCTCTGACAGTGCAGGGCTATGGTGACTGTCCACCAATGTAAGCTTTTAGGTCAATTAAGTCCCCAGGTTGTTGCTGGTTAAATGATGGTAAGTGGTGGCCAGAAATGAGAAGGTAAATAGGAGAGTCTTAGGTTCAATAACCCGAGGCTGGAAACTGTCGATATGAGATAATTGTTACAAATGAAGATCCCTGGGTTCCTCTACCAAGAGATTCCATTCCGTAGCTCTGGAGTAGTTTGGAAATCTGTATGTTTAATAAACTTTTAAAAAATTACAAACAAGTTCTGGAAATACACGGATCGTTTCAGTGGGTCCCAACCTGATGAATCATTTATTAAACAAAATCTTTCCAATTAATACCCAGGAAGCTGCATTTCAGATTGCCATGAAATTCTGTTGCTCAGCCTGATTTGGGGCCAATGAGTTTTACAATGATTTACTCCTAATAAGCCTGAAGTAGGACCAACGATCCACAATTAAGGCAAATCTGCTTAATTCCGAATGAATCAGTCACTGTATCTCCAAAATAAATTTCGTAACCAATCCACTTAATTCGAAAAGGAAAGCCATACTGCAGAGCAGACACAGCTTGCAAAATCATTTCAGAAAAAGTCCCTGAAAGAAAGCTGAACCAGCTCCCCCAAATTTCTTGCCTGCCGTGGTCCCATCTACATGTAGACGTTAAAGTAAGGTTGCTAGATACAATGGACACAGAAATAAAGGAGGCTGCTGATCTTTCTAAAGCATAGAGAGCTTTACAAATTTGCAAGATCACATACACTCAAAAACAGGATCCTGATCTGGCAGTATTTCAGAGTTTCTGCTGGTAAACCCAAGTCTACACTCTGATGATTTCTCAACATTTTCTGAAAATTTACTCGCAAATTCTTCTCCCCATGGTCCCAATCTCTCTGGTCCCTTGTAAGTACCTCCCAGTTCTCAGAGAAGCGTTTCTCTCAGCACCCCATATTAATCTCCCATATGCTAACTCTGCCTTTTTTCCCCATCCCGAAGCATCCTCCACAGCCCAGATCAAGCTCTCCCTGACCTCCAGCCAACACAGAATTCTGCCTTCTCTGAACCAGAGTAGCAATTGGTAGAGTCCTTTCTGATATTAGGCCATAGCATCCCCCTCAGACAAATCCCTGAACAGCCTTTGGGCAAGCTGGCTCTGAGTGGTCTCACCCTGCATCCCTCACAGAGATTTGGCTATAGCTGCCCCCTGACTTCCAAGATCTCATGAAAAAAGTGAGGAGTAAGGCTAAATGCGGTTGCTTGAATTTTCTCTGTTCACTCTCAGCTGAACTGCAGTTGAACCACAGTTGCTTCCAATTATATCGTCAATCCTATGAAAAAGCAGGATTTAGGGAAAAAATCTACTGAAACAGGTTGGCAGCAACACCCAAATTGTTTGGTGATGTGTCTGTCTGTTACGTATATAACACAGTAGTGTAAAATAAAAACGTTGTGCCAACTTCAAGGGTCATCTTAGTCTCCTGAGTGCTGTGACTCTAAGACTTGGGGCAAGTGGAGATGGATGCTTTGATAAAGAAATCAGTGTTACCTCATTCTTAGGTAAAATGACAATGCAAATGAAACTGCCAGTCCACAACCACCAAGCACCCTTCCTTCTTGCCTTCTCCCAAGCCTTCCCTTCCTTCAAACAATTTTTGAAGCAGACACAAACAGTATTAAGTTACATCTTGGCTCTGCTACCTAATAACTGTGTAATTCTTGGCAATTAAACTCGCTAAATCTCAGTCCTCAGCCACAGAATAGTGAAAAGAATGCCTAGCTGTAGATTGGGGTGAGATAATGCATGCAAAATGTCTGTCTACAAGTCTAACATGAAAATCAGCAGGTTCCTGACCCTGACTTTTTGTCCTCTCTTGATAGTAAACCTCTTCAGGAGAGGCACAGTGCCCAGCATCTGAACCATGAATGGATGAATGATGGATGGATTGACTGTCTAGGGAGAAAACATTGTTTTATAGATTGGATCTGGGTTTACACAGACTAGCCATTTGAAAATCTTTTGACATCTGAGTGGTATTTAACACTCACGAAATTTTCACCATTTTAAAGTCTATTTATAACACAATTCAAATATCAGGCCATGTAAAAGGAGAACCAGACATGGATCCTGAAACTTTACTAATAAAGTAGTGAGAAACTCAAACCCGACAGCTGCGGTTTCCTATGCTAGTGAGAGATGGGGAACAAATGTTGGAGACTGATTCCTTCCTTCAGTCCCATGCATGGGTAATGAAATCAGGAGTGAACACACCCTACTAATGATTTTAATCAAACTGAGCACCTAGAAGTAACTGCCAGGAGAGGGAGACCCCCCCAAGTAGCACAAGTGGATTCTATTTCAGTCCCCCTTATTTGGCACGTCAAGGAAGGCATGGCCTGACTGAAATCAGGAAGCCAGATACAGCAGACCTGTCATGTCTGCCCCATACTAATAGGGAGTCAGAGAGCGAAGCTGCTAATTTCTTATACACACCTAGGTAAGTGGGGCCTCCAGAGATGGATCTGAGCAGGCAAAACACACCTCTTTTCTAAGTATGCCTTCTACTAGGATGCAAAGTCTAGAGAGCTATCATTAGAGTTTTATTTTAATTCATTGATAATGACTCTAGAAGTTCCCTGGTAAAATACTAATAAAATTGAGAAAGATCTTAAGTATATAATCTGCTCACTGGTTGTTCATCTGTTTCTCCCATTAGACACTTCATGGGATTAGTACACTTCATGGGATTAGTAACTTCATCCTTCTGGTTGACCTGTATGTGTATTTCACTAAATCCAGTAACAGGCATGCAAATTCTCGATGAAGCAGTGATGTAAAATGGTTGTCATTTTGGAAAATAGAAAGTTGATCTCTAAACAGGACAAAAGGTAGCATAGAAACCTTTATGGGGGTTTAGAAAAGGAAAGCTTAGAGAGTTGAAAGCAAACTCTGGTCCCATTAGGAAATCCATGGATCAGGGATTTTAGGATTAGAAATTAGATATATCCATGACACTAAACAAAAAACTGAGGGGAAAAAGATCAAATGATATGGAGAAGGCAAAAGAAAAAAAAAGAAAAGAAAGAAAACAAGATATGTGTGGAGTTTAAGGCAAAGGATGACTGAGACCTTACCCTGGAGCTTGGCAACTCTAGCACTGCATTGGATCCAAAGTAGGAACCATCAAGGGAACAGAACAACAGGCCAGGGATCCAGTTACTATCATTTAGGTGGACGGCACTAATAAGTAGTCAAAATAGAAGTCAGAAACCAAGAACAAGAAGGGAGGTTCAAGTCTGGACTGAAATCAGCAGTAAGTCTATCTTAAGGGTGAATCACTGGGTTATGGGTTCAAGTCCTTTTATTCCCTGTGCAGAAGCCAGAATGGCTCTACGTTCAAAGTTGTCTGGGTAATCTGTCCCCTTCTCCCACCCACATGTAAACAGCATGAAGCCAGGCTTACTACCACCCAGCTGTGTACCCAGGTGTCCCCTCTCCTCCTCCCTATTCAGAGAGCTCCCCAGGAACAGTTGCCTCCTGGAAGGGCTTTCCCACCGGAACCCTTTCTCCAGGGCTATCCCAACCCTCTCTTTGCCTTCTTTCCCCTGTGATTAATCAAGACCTGCTAAGTGGAAAACAAAGAAATAAAGAGAAGAACTAACAAATCAATCAATATTACATACATCTAATTATCCTGGTTTAGGCTTCTTAAACTCAGTTCTCCAGCAGCAGAACCATCCAGCACTGGACCAGCCTTCCATCTGTGGTGGCCTGAGCCAGGGTAGACTTTGTAAGCTGCATATCTCAGCAGCCAGGCTGACCTTGGTCTCTATGTGCCCTGAGGTCAGCCACCACATCCTACTTCAAACAGTAGACCATTCTGTCAAAAAGCAGGTATTTCCTGAGCACCTATTCGATATTGAGCCATGTAGAGGTGTGATATGAGCCGAATTATGCCCCCCTACCTGCAAAAAGAAATTCATAGGTTGAGGTGCTAACCCCATAGTGCCACAGAATGTGACAGTATTTAGAGACAGAATCTTTAAAGAGATAATTAAGGTTAAATGAAGTCATTAGGGTGGGTCCTAATAGTGTCTCTAAAGAAGAAGAGATTAGATATAGAAAAACACAGGAAAGATCACGAGAGAAGAAGCCTGATTATTTACAGGCCTGAGAGAAAGGCCTCAGAACAAACCCACCCTGCAGACACCTTGATCTCAGACTTCTAGTGTCCAGAACTGTGAGAAAATAAATTTCCATTGTTAAAACCCCAGTCTGTGGTACTTTGTTATGGCAGCCCTAGAAAACTCATGCAAGGTGCAGCAGGAAATGATTTGTTGAGTTTTTGACTTCCTGTTAAATGCATTACTGACTCAGGCTAACAAAAAGTCCAAGAGAACTGAGGTGAGGGCAGGGAGGGAAGATGTGACTGTCTCCAGAAATCCTAATTGATTTCTCAGAAAGCTCTTCAGTTTTTCACAGCATGTGGCAAATATCAATCAGTTTGTCTGATTCTCATCCGATAATTAGAAAATGAGTATCCTAAGTCTCCGAGCAGAATTCTTGCTCTGAATGCCAGGATGGCTTCTGGTGGGTTTTTTTGTTGTTTTCTGTATTTTTTTTTTTGTTTTTTTTTGCAGTATGTGGGCCTCTCACTGTTGTGGCCTCTCCCATTGTGGAGCACAGGCTCCGGACATGCAGGCTCAGCGGCCATGGCTCACGGGCCTAGCCACTCCGTGTCATGTGGGATCTTCGTGGACCGGGGCACGAACCCGTGTCCCCTGCATCGGCAGGCGGACTCTCAACCACTGCGCCACCAGGGAAGCCCTGTTTTGTTTTTTTTTTCCTAGCTCCTTAAAGAGTCCCACAGCTGTTATTAAAAACTGGAAGCTATCAGATAGATAGATAGATAGATATAGATAAACCACTTAAAGCAATCTTCTTCATACATCCTCACACATTTCCATTTCACAAAACAGCCAAAGACAGTTTAGTCTATATTTTCTCACAATTTAATTCAGATAAAAATGTAACATTTTGTCCTCTAAATGAAAGCTTGCAGGTGCTTTTGATTAAGGAGCCTAAATGAGGTATTTAAGTAGCTATATGATGCCTATTCCCTTATTGGTAACTTTTTTTCTTGGTGTGCCTCTCAGAGTTCCAGTTTAACATACCTAGTACTTCACGCAGGTAGCTGATAGCTATGTACTTGAGATGTCTTAGCAGCAACCCACATGTTGACTAAAGGGAGTGATGAAATCCCTATGAGGTCATGGCTAAACTTTCAGTCCCAATTCATTCACTTCACCATTTAACATAAAGAATCATATAATGACCACAGTGCTAGACACTGGAGACATAGCAAACTGTCATGGTTGCTACTGAAACTGAGTAGGACACCGTGGGGCTCCTGGGCATGGAAACCTTTCTGTGTCCCACATTTCTTGTTTCTGGGACTAGGCTTCAGCCTCTATTACCTTCCCTGAGTTCCAAAAGGCAGGTTCAAACAGTTGTTAACCAGGGAAGGGAGGGGATGCAGAAACAAGGGAAGAGCAGTCAAGAAACAATAGTGCAGTCTTGGGGCAGGGTCCTGGTTACACCTCAAGGGATACGCATAACAATATCTTTGAGCTCTTCTGCAGAACTAAAACTCCCAACAAATGGAAGATGTTAACTGCTTGGTGAAGCATTCTTCACTCCAGAGAGAAGGTCATAGTTTGATAACCTCAAGAACCACAGAAGCTCATCAGGAGATCACCTGAGGCCATATTAAAAGAATACAGGCCCTGCACACACCCTGATCCTTATCAGCAACCTGGCCCTTGAACCATTGCTATAAAACGCCTCACCAGGGCTTCCCTGGTGGAGCAGCAGTTGAGGGTCCGCCTGCCGATGCAGGGGACGTGGGTTCGTGCCCCAGTCCGGGAAGATCCCACATGCCGCAGAGCGGCTGGGCCTGTGAGCCATGGCCACTGAGCCTGCGCATCCGGAGCCTGTGCTCCGCAACAGGAGAGGCCACAATAGGGAGAGGCCCATGTACCGCAAAAAAAGACAACTCCTCACCATATTTCCCCAGGTTGGGACATACAGTTTTTGAGGGCATGAGCCTGCTGTGTCCCCCTTTGCCTTGCAATGCAATAAAGCTATTCTTCTTCAGCCAAAACTCTGTCTCCAAGATTTGATTTGGCATCAGTGCACAGAGGCCGAGTTTTCTGCATCACTACCTGCAGAGTTAGAGTCTAAGGCATGGTTTCCTACCTGAAGCACTACTGACATCTAGGGCTAGTATATTCTTTGCTGTGGAGGCTGCCCTATGCTTTGTAGGGTATTTAGCAGCATCCCTGGTCTCCACCAACTGGATGCCAGTAGCACCGCTTTCTCCAGTTGTGACAACCAAAAATATCTCCAGACATTGGCACCCTGGAGATGGAGGTGCAAAATAGCACCCGCTTGAGAATTATTGGCCTAATGAGTAAGAAAGGTAATTTTTAAAGCAATTATAATGCAGAAAGATAAGTGCTACCGTACAGATACAGTGCACATGAAGGGAACCAAGTAAACTGAGGGGTGGGGGTAAAAACAAAAAAGCAAAACTGCTTTCTCAATGAAGAGATGTAAAATGAAGACACACAATAGTTACTTATTTGGTTTCTACCATGTGTTAAGCATTAAATTTTACTTGCTTGTTTAATCTCTACAAAATGTCCTTATGTTAACCACTTTACAGATGTGCTCAAAGACACAAATAAGCTTATTCAGCATTCAAAGACTGAGAGAGAGAGACCCAGGATCTAACCTGGGTTGTAAACTCAAGTCTGACAAATTCTTTAGGAATGAAGAAATTTTAAGAAAATATTTGGCTACATGAGAGCTAAAGTACTCACGTATTAAAACAACAACAACAACAAAACACTTCTCTAAACATGGGGCTTGCATAGCATTTTGAGACACTAAGTAAATGTATCATTGAAATAAGTTAAATTGAAAATCGGTTTATAGCAATGGGAAGAGGGTCTACTGGAGAGGTTCTGGGATTCTACAGCATCCATCCTATATTTATGAGTGAATGGATTGGCCTGGCCACCAGGGGTTCCCAAAACCTACCTGCCAACTAAGTACCATCCACAGAACCAGTCATCTCATAGGAACCATGATGATACCTTCCAATTTGCTTCCATTGTCCCAGCATAATTAATAAAAATGCATTCTTTTACTCTCAAAAGTGCCCAATTTGGATGACATGTTGTATGATCCCATTATTATTAGTCTAATTAACTCTTGAGCTGAAAAATTAATAGGCCAGCTAATTTACGTCACTTTACATCATCAGATTCACTGTGTGAAAACTCAACCCATTATTTGATTGCTATATTTAATAATAGACATATGTTACTTCCTAAAATCTTATAATGTTAATCTAACACCTTTAAGATAACGTCCAAGAAGGTTCTGGCCAATTTGACCTCAGTGTGGCTTTCCAATCTTATCTTCTACCTGCAACACAACCTCATGTGTTAGTCAGTATCCCTGGAACAGATCATGCTTTCATGCCTTTAGGTTCTACCACATGGCATTCTCAATGCCCATATTTCCTCCAACATTTTGTTCAATGTCATTGATCACTGCGATAGACCCTGCAGCATCCTCCCCTTCACTCCTCACCCGCCTATTGAGGATCCCCTTCAAATGCCATCTCCTCTAAAGAATCCCTGATTTCTTCAGACATCAGTTGCTCCCTCACTGCATGTGCCTGCATTATACTTCATCCATCCTTCTATTATGGTTCTTTTCATCTTTTCAGGTTCATGTGTCTGTGACATTCATACTACTAGAAAGTCATCCTTATCTTTGTATCACAAACGTCTTTCACTACCTGGTGTTCAGTGACATTTGATGGGTATTTGCTGATTAATGACTACCACTCGTGACTGTTGAAATCAGAATTGGCCACATTTTGGACAATCAGTAGGAATTTGCTGAGTGCCTAACCATGTGGCAGGTGTGTGGCTTGTGCTTTGTGAGGTTATAGTGAGAAGCCAGAGTATCTGTGTCTCATTTCCCATTTTGCTTCTCTGTCTTTCTGTGAGGCAAGACAAGTCACTGAACTCTATTAGATCTCAGCTTTCTTATCTCTAAAGCAAGATGTTAGAACTAAAAATTTCCAAGTTTTTTTTTCCCCTCAACTATATGTCATCCTTTGTCAAGGTAACATACCAAAGCCTTCTGAGTAGTCCTTAGTGAATTAGCATTGACTTGACCTTATTATGGATATTTTTTTTCTCAGTATTTTTACAGTTTTAAAAATTACAAGGTAATGTATGTTAGTTAAATATCTTGAATAATACTCATGTAAATAAAGTAAAATATGAAAACCTCCCCTATGCACACAAACGTAGCCCCTTCTGCAGAGAAACTATTGGTAATAATATTTTGCCAGTTCTCCTACTATCACTTCCCTTTCTAGAGTTGATATATCAATATCTATCTATCTATCTATTTACCTACCTCTCTATCTATGTCCTCCCCTCTCCCCAAATCTGCCAAACCTGTCAGCCAGTCACAAATTCAAAACAGGCTGCTAAGGAGAGTTAGTGAGATTTGGAATATGCCCCTAAATGTGGAGCTTGGTTTCACAAAAGATGAATCTGACATTTCCCAAACTATCTGTATCATGTAAGTGCCTTAAGAACAAATTCATGCATAAAATAGGCCATCAGGCTAACTGATACTTTCAAAAGCTTTTTTGTTTACATTTACTTTTTACACCCAAATTAGCCTGCTTTCTAAATCGAAACAAAATTGTTAAAAAGAAGTAGAATCTGTGTATAGTTTTGTAAATTCTCCAATTTTAGCACATTCATATGAAAATTTATAGAAAGAAGATTATTGGTGGGGATTAGCATTACAGTGTGAGAATGAATACTCCTGTCCTCTAAATATACCCTATTACTCGTAATAATTTAAATCATACTAACAAAACAGTGCACAGCATTTCACAGTTTATGAAATACTTTTCTATTCATTATTTCATGTGAATTATCAGAAACCCCCATAACTTTGATAGTAGTTACAATCTCTATTTATAGATGCTAAAGGTCCAAAAGGGTAAAGATCATGCAGACAGGATGTAGGAAATTCAGGATTTAGATGCAAATATATTCCAAGACAGCCTGTGACATTGATGCGGCCTCTGAGGTTCAATCAAACTCTAAAGTGATATCTGCCCACAGAAACATAGCTTTCCACGGATGTGTCAAATCTTTAGAAGTCAATTTTGCACGCATTTATTTGGTAACATGGATTTCAAGTTATGATGATAATTTGAGCAAACTGATAAACTGCTAAAAGTTTATCAACTCAACTGCTAAAAGTCACATTTAAACACAACCCCATCTCAAATTAACAAGTCAGTGGGAAACTCAGTAGAGTAGATGCTACAATTTCCCATATCCTACTCAGTTAAATAACGAAAAAACTCAGAGTAGAAGAGAATATAATTCCTATTATTGAAGGAGTGGATTGACATTGAATATTTACCTCTTTTTAAAAGATTATATCATTCCAACGCCCTAAAACCTTTTTCACACTACCCCAAGTGTGATATGAAAGTGAAAAATATCCCATTAATCATAATGCTTGTTCTTACCAAGCGTAAAGCTATTTGTAAACAGCTGAATGCTCAACCAACTTTTTCAATTTGCATCTAGATATTGGTCATAGTGTAGCTGCTGGCAAAGAAAATCTAATAAAGTTTTTAAAATCTTAAAATAATAATACTGCTACTAATAAATGTGTGTCTGCTACGGTCCAGGGGACTCACATAGGTTATCTCTTGCCTCCATAATAACCCTGAACCAAGGTACTTTGTATCTCCTTTGTATTGATGCATAAATGGAGATTCGAAGGCTGTGTGAAATTTTCCTATGATGTTCATAAGACTCATCAGTGGAAGGTTCTAAACCCAGGTGAACCTGTGCACTCCCCAGTTCACCAGGGCAGCATGCTCTAGTGCAGCAGTGCTCAGAACGAAAGGAAGAACAACGTGACGGTGGAGTGGTTCTCTACCTTTTGATTTTTCCTGCCACATACCAGAGGGATTCGATACATGCCACCAGCAGTAGTGGAGGTGTTACCCAAATACGGGATTTGCCTTTTGGTGGGTGTAGAGCCAAAAGACACGATGAAGCCAAAGACTGGGAGAAGGAAGAATTTATTATTTGTAGCAAGTAAGGAGAACACTGGGGATCTTTCCCAAAGCACTGTCTCCCTGAACTGGGAAAGTTTTAAGCTAAGAGTATAGGCATATTCATGAAGGGGCTTGGGCAGTCATCAGAGTCCAAGCTTTAGTTGATTGAAGTCATGAGGGTCAGAAAAGGTCAACATCATCATCCCTTGGGTTCTAGTTGATCTGGTGGTTCAGCACTTCAGGCTAATCAGCCCATTGGAACAGAACTGGGAGTGTTTACAACTGATATGTTATCTTTGCTCTTGTTACTTCCTTTGCCTAATAAAAATTGTTTGTTCTTTTGTTCCTTTAAGATCATTAATTACTGAGACCTGTTCAAGGGCAAGTACTGTGGCCAGGCTCAGATCACAGGATGGCTCGGGACAAAAATGGCTTCTCTCATGTCAAGAAAGCCATGCCTGATTCTCTTTCTCCAGGGACCCCTAACCTATCTGCTTACAGAGGGGCAGTGAAGGAGACTTGGAGAGGTTTTTAAGAAAGGCTGATCCATCATTAGATGTATCCACCATCAGTATGACTGGGGTTGAGAGCCCTATCACCAGATAACCAGACGATGGTCCTCACTGGCTAGATCTACAAATCTCAAAAGTGGCCATAGGATACTATGTCTTGAATTCATCTCCAAAAAATTCTCTTATATGTTTGTGAAATACTTCATATCATTCCCCCATACACATCCATCACACCACACCTTTTAGGTTTTTTTTTTAATTTACAATGCAAGTATGAGGCCAATGACAGAGCTAAAAGAAACCTGTTCAACTTGATTTAACCCTACTTTTCCAATATCTACTGAGCTGCAAAAATATTTTCCCCCTGTCACGCCCATAAAATCTCCAGGAACAGCTGTTCAGAGGAGTACACTGAGAAGCCATCCATGAACAAGATGTTCTCTGTAACCTTTCTAACTCAGGCATCCCACTGCCCTAGAGGTGGAGCCAGAACACAGAAGTCTTTGAGCCTTCCCTGTGGTGCTAAGAGTCTTCCCTGCAATGGGGTATTTGTTTGGGATGTTAAGTGCTCTGTGCAAGAAATGCCACACTCTAACCCTGTCACCTTTCAGATCAATGAGGTAAGTGACAGCAATTCAAGTTCCCTGTCAGCTTAATTGAAGGAAGTGAAACACAATTACAGGGCATCAGTGCAAGGCTGGCGCAGAGCAGCAGAGGGCCCTGAGGGGCAGACCGTAACAGCAGACCACAGGGAAAAGCACACTCCTCTCCTCCAACAACTGCACTGAAAGTCTTAATTAGAATGCTACTGTACGGGGAAAATTGTTTTATAAATGCCATTACAAACACAGTCTGATTGCAGAAATCTTTTCCTCTAAAAACTAATTAAACCATTATTTCCTCTCAGATTACAGTGGTAAAGTGTAAATTTTTCATTTATGAAAACAGTTGTACAATCTTATGTTCCTTATATTTAGAGAGCATCTTTTTTTTAAAGTATGTACAGGCCAAAATGATCTTAGAAATTAGGAATGTTATGAAGAAGATAATAAATTAGAGATTTTCTTTTTTTTTTTTTTTTTCGGTATGCGGGCCTCTCTCACTGCGGAGCACAGGCTCCGGACGCTTAGGCTCAGCGGCCATGGCTCACGGGCCCAGCCGCTCCGCGGCACGTGGGATCCTCCCAGACCGGGGCACGAACCCACGTCCCCTGCATCGGCAGGCAGACTCCCAACCACTGCGGCACCAGGGAAGCCCTAAATTAGAGATTTTTAAAACACAGATTATCATGATGCAGACAAAAGATTCAATGAAATGTTTTAGCTAAAATGTGAAGTAGGGAGCTTATGTGTATCAACTCAATCATTTTGATGATCACAGTTTAAAAACATTATATTAAAAATCATTTAAAAAAACCCCTACTGCCAGATCTGACAAAACATGATTATTTTGCAGCCACCAAAATGTAAGCTTTAGGAGGGCAAGGGGTGCTGCTCTGTTCACAGATGTGTTGGCAGCACGTGAACAAAAGGTGCCTCCCATCTTATTTGTTGACAGTGAAACCCAGCAGGACCCTGTGGGGCTCCTGGGCACAAAAGCCTTTCTCAGTCCCCTGTTTCTTGTTTGTAGGGAATAGACTTCAGCCTCCATAACCTTCCCTGAGTTCCGAAGGGCAGATTCGAACAGTTGATAATCAGTGAAGGGAGGGGACGCAGAGACAAGGGAGGAGCAGTCAAGAAACAAGAGTGCAGCCTTGGGACAGGGTCCTGGTTACACCTCAAGGGATACACAGAACAATATCTTTGAGCTCTTCTTCAGAACTAAACCCCTCAACAAATGGAAGATGTTAGCATTCTTCATTCCAGAGAGAAGGTCATGGTTTGATAGCCTCGAGAAGCAGAGAAACTCATAAGGAGACCACCTGAGGCCAGATTAAAGAAGTGCAGGCCCTGTCCACATTCTGATCCTTATCAGTAACCCTGCCCTTGAACCATTGCTATAAAACTCCTCACCAAATCCTCTGGGGCTGGGACACAGTTTTTCAGGGCATGAGCCCACTACGTCCCTTTTTGCCTGACACAGCAATAAAGCTATTCTTTTCCATTTTACCCAAAACTCTGTCTCTGAGATTCGATTTGGCACCCGTGCACAGAGGATGAGTTTTTGGCATCAATAGAAAGAAAGCTGCCCTCTAACTGGCTTTAAAGTTGTCCCTTAAATTTCATATGTTAGAAACAATGGACTGGTTGAGTCTATTGAAATTTCATAGGTTTTCTTTGAACTATTTCATGTATGTAGACAGAACAGAATATTAATTCTTGAATAGAAATGATAAAGGCGAAAACAACAATCCCAAATGGATGTCATTTCCAAATACAGGGGAAATTAAAGAGACAAAAGGCCATGTATGCAGTTAAAGGGAAGAAGTGGTACTACAAAGAGGCTAAAACCTACAAATGATTTGGGATGATGGTGTGTTGGAGCAAGTTCAAGCCAATGCCTCGAAATCAAACAATGACTATTGCACTTAACCCCATCAACCAATCATAAACCCTAGTTCTTCCTTGCTCTTACTTCTGGAGCCCAGCTTTACTTCAAGAGGATCTTTCACTCTCTTCAAAAAGGTAAAACACTTCCTGCTGTAAGAAAAGGCTGATAGACTAAAATCTGTTCAGGTAAAGCAGAGGTGATTATAAAAGGATGATTTGCTTAACAAAAGGATTCTCTGCAGGTTTATTTTAAATTGTGAGCTCCTTAAACGGCCTTTAAGTGTTTATGTACAGATCACCAATTATGTTGGGGGTGGGGAGGATAGAATGTGTGGGGAAAGTGAGGGAGAAGAAACTTAAACAACTAAATGATTAGGAGCCACTGACAAATGAGGATCAATCTGATAAGACAATTTTGTCTTTTCTCCCAAAGAATTACATAGAAGTCCAAGGAGAACTTAATTTTCTAATACAAATACTGAATTTACTTCCATATTGCCTTCCAAATAAGGCAAAAAGTGTATTATGTTTAATATTTGCAGAATTCACCATCTCCATTTTTGTAAAATAGAAAGAAGAGAAAGAACAGTCCTGTCACAGAAGCTTTAATTAAAAAATTAAATTGACCCTCCCTCTTGAACTCAAAGTGATCAGGTAGATACAATGTGTAAAACATGCCATCAAAAGTTGATTTTCGAAAGCCTTTTCTCCCAGCGAGTCATAGGTAAAACAGAAAGACAAGAACAGTTATTTTTAGTCATCTCAGTGGTACAGCTTTCTCCTGAGGCAAAACTTAAATCAGATAAGGGTCTCAGAGGACCTGAAAGGAAGGAAATCACCCACTTAGTGTATTCAGCTCAATCCTCCCCACACAAACTCAATTTTAAAAACAGAACTAGAAAACAAGTTATGGAATACTTAAGGATGACACACTGCAGTAAGCGCTAGAAACCACATTTCAATGACTGTTAGAGGCTATTACCACTCCCGTTCCACACAAGAAAATTAACCGTAATTGGGTAAGCAACACAAGCACAGCACAGGAATGGGAATTGAGCAGACACTTAATTAATGGTGTTGGGAGAAGGGAAATGGGATTAATGAATGGTTGATATAAATTCCATTTTGTTATTGGGTTAATCACTGGTCTCATGAAAATGTATTTCCTGGCTAAGATTTATAACAGGGTTTTAAAATATTTTATTCCATTCTGAATAATTTCTAACTTGCATTGTAATTTCTAGAACCATACTATTGGTGTGTATACCTACCCGTTTTCCTGCACCATCATAAAAATGTGGCAGGACCCAATTCTTAGTACAGAACCCCTCATGTAAGTGGGAGAAGATAACTGGGATTTGACATATTGTTTATATAATTTTGGTCTCACCAATGATTGAATAACCAGGTGTTGAGTTTGGTGTCAAAAGAACAAAGCCCCATCTCAGTGCTGTGTTTCAGTCAATGGAGCATTTCCCTAGCCTGGCTTCTCTTCCAGCGCACTAGCAAAAGTATATGACATGCTTGAGATTCTTTAACTATTCAGTTTAATTCTTAGCATTATCATGGAGCTACACTTAGTCATTTTTGCTTTGCTTATATTTTATCCCATGATATGTCAAATATGTCAAATTGAAGTAACTCTGGATTCAAGTAATGGCACCAGTGTTTGTTTGTTTGTTTCCCTTTTTAATGTTTTTTTAAAAGTACTTACCAGGAAATAAAATATTTCTTTGCCTATTTTTCATCATAGCTAAACTATTTTCTTGTACTTACACTGATTTTTGTATTGAAATGTATCTTGCTCTATTTTTAAACCAAAATAATTATTGAGAATATGTATTTTAAAAATATATTTTCTTAAAAATATAAGTTTATCTTGATGCTTAAGTTAATAGAGTTTAAACTAGCTTTGAGTTTACTGAGATATTTATTTTTAACCATAAAATGGACTTGAACACACTGATAACAGGAAAACTGGTGGACAAATTTATGAAAACCGGTTTATGTGTAAGACACAAAGAGAGCGATTAAATGTTCAAATCCAACACATAAATGTGGAGCTGACCTATTTTTGTTTTAAAAGTATTCTTGGCCTTAAAGAGACTCTTTTAAAAATGTAAGTCCTCATTAAATATTAGATTAACTGCTTGCATGTAAATCTAATACCAGTAAAGATCTGTAATTCCTACTAATTTCATCCTTTAAAATGACAAGTTTTTCATGGTTCCTTTGTTTAAGCCCTCTGTGAAGAGAAATATATAATTGTTATTGGTGTTATTACTCCCTTCTTCCAGATAAAGAACCAGAACTCCAGGGAGGTTGAGTGACTTCCTAAAGTATGTAAAGGTAAATACAATTTGCAAAAGAAAAAAACAAATCTCCCTGTTGAAAATAAGGAAAGAGACCCCCTCCTCCCACCCCTACTCTTTTTCTTAGAGCATTTACTTTGGGTGGGGAGGGGGGGAGGGGGAGGACTTGTCTTTTTCTGCCTCTTTGAAATGTATATAAATCTTAAAAGCTAAATAAGCCTCTTTTCACCTTTACAACCCAGGAGTGTCTTTCTCAAGAACCTGGGCATCATCTCTTTGTACTGTAAACATCAAGGAAGATACAGTTTCTGTGGTAGGGTAGGGGCCTAACTTGAGCCAGGTCCTCTCTCCAAGGTGTTCAACTGTCTCATGTCATAAAGATATGAGTTTATGTTCCTCGGAAAAAGCCAATTTTAGCTAACTTAGATGGTCATCCTGATTACCAGGTAGATCTAGGATGAACTGCGTGTGACAAAAGTGTGTTGTACAGTCCTCTTACTTGAGCACTCGTATTGTTTATCCTGAGAACATGTATGGGGTAGGTGGTATCTTACTTAGCCTATTGCCTGTGATATAAAACATACATTCCTGTTTAATGCTTATTCAACAATAAAACAATTTTCTTTCTCTTCTACCTTTGTGGAGAGGTTTTCTGATTTGGGAGGAGATTTTATTTTTAATTATATTCCCCCAACAGGTGACACATAGAATAAATAATAGAGTTGGGAATCCATCTGTTGTGTCTCCCTATACATCACAGTTATTTATCCTGTGTATCTTTCTGGTTGTGCCCATGTCACATCATTATTTTGAAAATGTCTTTCTTTGGGAACTGGCACTATTGTTTCAACTGAAGGAAAGTTGAACTATTCAAAACTACGATGAGATATCACCTTACTTCTGTCAGAATGGCCATCATCAAAAAGTCTACAAATAACAAATGCTGGAGAGGGTGTGGAGAAAAAGAAACCCTCCTACACTGTTGGTGGGAATATAGATCGGAGAACGGTATAGAGGTTCCTCAAAATAATAGGATTACCATATGATCCAGTAATCCCACTCCTGGGCATATATCCACAGAAAACTGTAATTCGAAAAGATACATGTACCCCAGTGTTCACTGCAGCACTATTTACAATGGCCAAGACACATAAACAACCTAAATGTTCATTGATAGATGAATAGATGAAGAAGTGGTATACACACACACACACACACACACACACATAATACAATACTACTCAGCCATAAAAAAAGAATGAAATAATGCCATTTGCAGCAACATGGATGGACCTAGAGATTATCACACTAAGTGAAGTAAGTCAGATGGAGAAAGACAAATATCATATGTGGAATATCACTTATATGTGGAATCTAAAAAAAAAAAAGATACAAATGGATTTATTTACAAAACAGACATAGACTCACAGACATAGAAAACAAACTAATGGTTACCAAAGGGGAATGGGGGGAGGGATAAATTAGGAGTTTGGGATTAATGTATACATACTACCATAAGTAAAATAGATAACCAACAAGGACCTACTATATAGCACAGGGAACTACACTCAATATTTTGTAATAATCTGTAAGGGAAAGGAATCTGAAAAAGAGTGTGTGTGTGTGTGTGTGTGTGTGTGTGTATATATATATATATATATATACACACATATATATATATTTGAATCACTCTGCTGTACACCTGAAACTAACACAACATTGTACATCAACTATACTTCAATAAAAAAAGTATATGAGGGCTTCCCTGGTGGCACAGTGGTTGAGAGTCTGCCTGCCGATGCAGGGGACATGGGTTCGTGCCCCGGTCTGGGAAGATCCCACATGCCACGGAGTGGCTAGGCCTGTGAGCCATGGCTGCTGAGCCTGCGTGTCCAGAGCCTGTGCTCCGCAATGGGAGAGGCCACAACAGTGAGAGGCCCGTGTACCGCCAAAAAAAAAAAAAAAAAAAGAAAGAAAAAAAAATTGAACTATTAAGGTGTGGTCTTAGGAATAAGAATAAACCTAGTCAGAAATTGCATTTGGTTTAGGAACATTTGCCTTAACCATATTCCTCAAGACCACCTTTTATAAAACAAGAATCGCTCCACTTGTAAATCCATATTCAGAACCAAGTAAGCCACAATCCTTTGTGTACCCACATTAAGATGCATGATAATGAAGTGGCCCAAATTAGGAACAAGTGGAAATATAATTCTTGCTATTGTGCTTTTTAACCACTTATTACTATTAAGAAATGCATTTATATTTCTTCATAGAGACTCAGATAATTCTCGTGAGTTATTGGGAAGGCCTGAATACTTGCCCCACGTTGGTTAATAAACACTCAGTATTTCTTCTTCTATCTGCTAGAAAATCAATTTGGAATATACACAAATTAGTATTGCACAGTTCCTAACAGAGGTACAAAATAAAGGGCTTTGATGCAGTGAAGGCCAGCTGGGGTACAGAAGGTGAGGGCCTAATTCACAGGATATCCATGTGTATCATCCACTCCCAGGGTATAATCAAGTTTTGGCAGCTCAACTATAAAAAATCATTACAACAAATTCAATAATTAGTAACTAATAATAGATGCTAATTAATAATAATCAATGGCAATTATCAATGGAACATTAATAAGTACTAGTAGCATATTCAAATTTGTGATCCACTTAGACAGACCCATATAGATCCCTGTGACATGAGAAATCACATCAGAAAACAAATAAGCAACAATGCCATTATTATAGATGAACTCTTAACTTCACTTTTTCAAGCAAAACTTTTTAAAGTTTTGGAAACATCAGCACTTTAATTCCCTTGCACTTTAATCCTAGAGGAGAGGTTTTCAAGCGGGGATAAGAATATCTACCTTTAAGAATATGAAAAGCTGATCATTAAAGGAAAAATTTCTGGATACTTAAACTCCATATATATTCTTACCTAAACTTAGTCTGTTTAAGATACTCCCATGGTTAAAGTTCACCTTTTTCTCTTTCATTTTCACTTTTACCATTCTCCTATTTTACAAAAGTAAGGCACAATTCTCACCCATTCTGCACTTACTAAAGTATATTAATGTGAGGTATAAAAATTCCTGGTGTGCCATCAAGACAGTTATTTTACTCAAACTATCATAATTGCCACCTCTGTCTCTCTATAATACATATTTTCAAAAAATATACTTCCAAAATATATTTTCAAAAATATACTTTGTTTCTGGGACTTCCCTGGTGGTTCAGTGGTTAAGAATCCGCCTGCCAATGCAGGGCACACAGGTTCAATCCCTGGTACAGGAAGATCCCACAAGCTGCAGAGCAACTAAGCCCATGCGCTACAACAACTGAGCCTGCATTCTAGGACCCACGAGCCACAACTACTGAACTCGCGTGCCACAACTACTGAAGCCCACATGCCTAGAGCCTGTGCTCTGCAACCAGAGAAGCCACCACAATGAGAAGCCTGAGCACCACAATGAAGAGTAACCCCCACTCCACACAACTACAGAGAGCCTGCACGCAGCAACGAAGACCCAATACAAGCAAAAATAAATAAATATTTTAAAAAAATATATATATATACTTTGTTTCATAATTATTCATCAAAAAATTATGTTATTTATTGTTTTGATAAATTATGTGTTAATAATTGTTGTAATAATAGCAATTCCAGGGTAAACATTTTAGTATATAACCTTATCAAGACAAAAATTATCAATTTAAATATTTTGTTCCACTATCCTCTCCAACAACTTCAAAAAGATCACATACATACCTAGGAATAAATTTAATGAAAGACATTTAAGACCACTACATTAAAAACTACAAAACTTGAAGAGACGTATGATGTTTGTAGACAAGAAGGTTCAATCTTGTTAAGACATCAGTTCTGCCCAAATTTATATATAGATTGAATGCAACCTCAGTCAAAATCACAGCAATTTGTTGTTTTGATAGAAATTGATAATCTGATTCTAAATTTATATGCCAATACAAAGAAATAGAAGAGCCAAGATTATTTTAAAGAATAAATTTGAAAGACTTACTCTATACGATTTCAAAACTTACTGTAAAACTATAGTAATTAAGATAGTGTGGCACTGGCATAAATATAGATGGAAAAATCAACAGAACCAAGTAAGTGTGCAGAAATTGACTTACACATATATGGTCACTTTATCTTTAGTAATAACATCAAAGCAATTCAATACAGAAAGAGAGTTCTTTTCAATAAGTGGTCCTAGAGTAACTCGGGGGTTAAAAAAATCAATTAAAATTTTCAAGCCTAAAAAGAAATTGTTATAGTATCAATTTCTGTGATAGGATAGAATAGGAATGCTAATGCAAAGAGAAAAAGGAATGATGTAACATGTGAAAATGTTGTAAAAATCACCTATTCATATTTTTTAATGAATGATGGTGATAGTTTGGTTTCATTAGATGTATTTAAAAGAGTGATGCCAAGAGTTTATTTTAAAACATCAACATACACAGAACACTAGAAATTTCATCCTTTGTGGTAACTGATTAGACGTAGGATAAACATTTTAGATATCTACTTAAAGACATAGAAGGAAACAAATACGTTTCTGAAAATGCTTGAAGGGATCACAAGCTAAACAAATAAGTGGAGGACTATTGATGAAGTCCTATGCATATATTCATTTAACAAAAATATTTTGTGTACCTATTATGTGCCAGACAGAGTGTAACTCTAATATAATAGCAACCAATAGTTAATGTTCATTGAATGCTTACTACATGCCAGGTACCATCCTAGGTGTTTTATAAGCATTAATAGAATTAATTCTCTTCTCCCCTCTGTGGAATAGGTACCCATAGTGTCTGCGTTTCATGGATGATAAAAGTAAGGCAGAAAAGGTTAAGGCCATTTCCTCAGTTTGTACAGCTAAGGAATGAACAAGGACACAGTCTCTGCCCTCACAGAGCCTTCATCCAGGAGGATGAGGGATTAGGCAGTGCCATTTCCCTTTATCTATTTATGGGTGTCATACACAACGATAAGTTTCACTTCTGCTCTCCCATGTCCTAAGAGTACCCTGTATTACAGCGAGTCAATAAAAAAATGAACTTTAGAGATGGCTTCTCCTAGCAGAGTCCTGGGCCAGGCCGTAGCTGCCCACATTCTGTGAAGGTAAGTGCTTGATGGCATGACCTGTATGAATCTAACAGATTATGAACTTGTCTAAGGCTTGGAGCCAGGACAAAGCCTTGCCTTTTATTCTCAATGCTTGAGTGCAAAATGGGTGGATTTGACTAGAAGAATCACACTAGCTCTTCTGTCTTCAGTATGCAAGTATTGAGAAATAAGAAGACCCTGAGATTCTCCTTTATTTTATATGCTTGCCACCACACCTCCTGGTGCTACTTGGAGACAGGGTGGAAGGAAGAGGCATGGTCTCCATTCATCTATCAATTCAGTCCTGTTTATGTAGGCATCTGCTTTGTGCCCAACTCTAGCCTAGGTACTGTGAGAGATAAAGGTGGAAGTAAGACTTCCTGCCCTCTGAGGACTCACAAAGAGAGGGGGCAATCTGAACATGAATACCAAATACAGATAAGCTTTGAGGTTGCTGAAATCTACGTACAGAGCATCATGCTACCTTCTTCCATCCCTTTTCTTCCCCTTGCTCACTCTCTTCCTTCCTTCCTTGCAAAACTGAGTTACTCCAAATGCCTCCTTGCAAGGCAACTTTAAAGTGCTCTGTGGAGATAACTGCATGTTGTGGATGAAGTAAATGAAAACGACTGTGCTTTAAGATCACCATTAACTAACCTTTCACTTGGCCACAATTTGTACTCTCGAGGAGTACACGTGACGTCTGGGTCGTGCAGATACTAAAAGCCAGGTAAGTGGGTCTAACCTCACATTGGTGCAAAGGTGACTTCTGCACAGGAAGGGTTGCTATGGGTGGTCAGCCTGTGTAAAGTTAAGACTCCTAGCTAACCTTCCAGTGATCTCAGCTCATTTCATAAATAGTTTGTGACTTCTTGCTATGCCTTCTAGCCTTTTGCAGAGATCCAAAGCCCTTGCCTGGTTTATTTATTACTTAGTACCTAAAAGTATTTTGATGCAGCTACACAGAAGTACCTGATCTCTAAGTGTTTTCAACCTAATTGAGAAGACAAGAAAAATGCTCAGAAAGAATTTACTAACACAGGTGACTGATTACAGTGCTGAAAATGATGCCAACTGCAATGTTTTAGGATTCCCTGGGAGGTGAGACCAGTGATGACTGCAGTGGTCCAAGAAGGCTTCATTGACGATGTGAAATCTAGGCACATTTTAGCTCATGCTTCCATTTCCTCCCTCTATCCCTATCTTTTTCCCTCATGACTGTCTTCCTTCTGTTCTCTACCATTCTCTGGACTCTTAAACTTTGGTGCTTTCTTCTCTCTGTATTGTTCCCTGAGGGATCTCCATCACTAGGACAATGCCTGGCCCATCACTGGTACATGAAAAATGTTTATTGAATGAGAATATCTCAGGATGCCTGAGCTGGAAGAAATCTTGGAGACCACTCCTTTTCATGAATGAGGTCCAGAGAGGCTAAGAGATTGACCCAGAACCGTACCACTTGAAGGATTAGCATGTGGAATCAGCAGGCTGGAGGCCCTGACTCTGGGTATAGTGATGTCTGCACTATGTCCTACTGTCCCCTTCCTATGCAGAAGTCACCTTTGCACCAATGTGAGGCTAGACCCACTTACCTGGCTTTTAGCTTCTGCAGTGAACCAACTGCTTTTATCACTATCCAGTGGTCAAAGCTATTTTGGAGAAGAAAATCAGGCCCAGCAGGCATGTTTCCTATTTTATTGCTCTGCAGGCTGCTTTGCACAGAAAAAAAGAAGCAAAGTGAAACAGAAGACAGAAAGGGCCAAACTATTACATAATTGACATAAGAGAGTTACTAAGGATAAAGAGTGCTCCAGTGGGGGACAGTGATTATTTTGAAGACTGAAATGGATGGACTAAGAAATGGAATCGTTTTGGGGAAAGAAAAGGAAACGATGTGACTGTACTATTTACCTAGTATTATAGACCTTGGAAGACAAATATTCACTTGTTTTTAGATGCCATTTATTTGTTCTGCCTAATTAGAAATGTCAGTTTAATGTTCATTGAAAGATTTTAAAAAATCATATGGAGTTCAAAAAAGAAAGGAAAAAATGTGCAATGCAAAAAGTAAAATAGAAAGTCCATTGTCATATGTAGAGGAGGATCTTTGCTGATGATAACTTGTATGTTGAGCTGCTGAAACTCAAGTGACTGGGGCATGACGATTGCTAGAATATTAGTCAGGATATGTTTAGCATCATGCAGAGGAAACCCACCGAAAAGCAACATACAAAGTCTGAGGTTTATACTTCTCACATAGCAAGAAATTGTTTAGGAGACTGTTCAGGGCTAGTACAGCAACTCAAGGAAGTCAAAGTCTCTATAATCTTCAGAATGTAGCTCTAGTCCTCACTATCACAAGAGAGCTGCTGAACCTCCAGACACTGTGTCTATTTTCCAGGCAAGAAGGGGACAGAGGAAGAGCAAAAACAGCATGCTGGCTTTTTATCAGAAAAACAACATCTCTCCAAGAGGGCTTCTGCTTACATCTTATTGGCCAGAAGTATGTCATGAGGCCACTCCTAGTGGCACGGAAGTCTAAGTCAACTTACCTTGAGCTGAGCATACAAACCACCTGGATAGTGTTATCAGTAAGGACAAAAGAGGGAATGGACTTGTAGGATATTGGAGTGTGTGCTATTGCAAAATGGCCCATAGCTAATATATAGAAACTAATATATAGAAACTAGAATGTCCCAAACCAAATAGCACATGGTCTTTCTCACATGTTAAATGAGTGCTTACTCTGTCCACATCAGTGCCCTGGTCACTTGGAGATAAACAAATAAACAACATCAACCTTCCCACAAAATGTACTTTTTGTGTTCTGAGGAAAATGTAAAGCCACCACCGACAGGGAACCTGCTGAGGATTTAGGCAATATAAAGAGGGGTCAACAAATCAATATACACTGAGGCCCAGCATATTAGAGTTAGGGTTAGAGCTGAAAGAAACATCTGAGCCTCCTTGTCCAACTTCCCATCCAGTGCAGCAATCCCTGACTGTCACCCCTGGCAGCTGAACCTCTTGCATAGAACTGAAGTTCTTCCATGAGTGACAAGGGCTAGCTAGACCCTCACCACCCAGAGTATGGTCCCACACCAGCAGCATCAGTGCCTGAGTTTGAGAAACACTGATCTACACTTTACCACTTCCATAGAACAGCTCTGTTTACTAGAAAAGATCTTCCACGTCCTGTCTTGGAAATATATTACCATGAGATCCTACCCATGCCCAAGGCATGAACTATAGAATATAGTTCAAATATTTGAACTATAGAAATTCTATCCTCCTTAAGACTCCATTTTTAAAATTCCCCCCAAATACTCCTTAGCCCATTTACCTTCACAGCCCTCACAACATCGGTGATTGTTTATGTTTGTCGTATTGTTGTCCCCTTAAAAAGTTCTGTCCTAGAAATCCACATGTCACCAGAGAGGCATCTATTTGCAACAGTGAATGGGAGAGTTGTGAGACTCATGTACTCTTCTAGTTTGCACCCAGTGGATGTGGTTTGGTCATGATGACATTGGACAAAAGGGCTTTTCAAGTCAAGCACCATGATTAGAACTTATCTGCTCCTCTTCTCTGTAATGTGCTCCTATCCTTACCCACCCCTCCCTCCTCCATACACCCTTCATTCTAGAACACTATCCTCTATATCCTCTAGTCATGGCATTTTTATTCCTGATTCTTTCAATAAAGTGTTTTGGTGGCAATGCTCTTCGAGGGAGGCTGTCATAAACTGAAGAGGTGGGCAGGACTCCTTTGTCCAAAGTGATAAAGAGGAAACCCCACAAGTGGCTCAGGGGTGAGTGGTTAACTGTCATAAGAGAAACCCCTCCTCTCATTTACTACCATCTACCTGCCCACCACCTCCCTCCTTTCCTGGTCTGGAACACAGAGAGACTGTCAGGAAGCAAACACTTTGTGTGGAATGAAATTCTTTCACATTTAAGAAATTTCCTAAATTAGGGTCTTTGAGAAGCTGTATTGATTCAATCCATTAAGATATTATTTAGTACCTTGCTGCTCCAGGACACTAAATAATGTCACATTTTCAAAGCATAATGCCATTAGAGTTTAGAAAGCATTTTCATGGAGGTTATTTCATCGGATCTTGGCAACCACTCACTGCACCAGGTGAAGCTGGTGCATAATCATTGTTTTGCTATGATATGGATGCCCCTGATCTGAGGTCATCTGATAATTATGTGAGAGGCAGAGATACACCAGGAACATCTGCCTCCTAGCCACTTATTCAGAATCTTTTCCATTGTGACCTGAAAAAATAGTTTCAACACATATCTTTATGCTATAGATAGATATTTTCATTTGAATCTATTCAAAGCAACTGGGCATACTGGAACCCAAAGCAGTATTAAACTATCCCAGAAAGGAGAGAACAGTTAGCAAGATTCTAACCAGAGTGGGATGTCAAATATATGAAAAAGGAAGACAAATGTATCTTTATCACACCTATGGCAAACTACCACATAACTCCATTAAGATAGAAAACAATAATATCCACTGGGATGTTTGTCTGGTCCTAGATTTTCATGGCTGAATTTTGTTCCTTACTACTTAAAAATTAAACCACTACCCCTGACTGCTTATTTTGCTCTTTATCAGAGACTTGAGAATCTAAATGGAGAATGAGTGAAAATGGTAATGATTGATGAGGAGGATAATGCTGGCCATGATAAAGATACTTAGGACCTTGCTGGAACAAGATTAACTAGATTCCACTGGGGAAGACATAATATTTAAACCTCTTGAACGCTCATTTAGTAGATTTTATCTTCCCAAGCACTGATACATATACTGTCCTAATAGAAGTAGTGAACTTATTTCCCCAAAGGGAACACATTTGTTGAAATCTAAAAAAAAAAAGAAAACAAAAAACAGCTCTAGGGCTTCCTTGGTGGAGCAATGGTTGAGAGTCCACCTGCCGATGCCGGGGACATGGGTTCGTGCCCCAGTCCTAACAAAAAAAAAAAAAAAAAAAAAAAAAAAAAAAATCAGCTCTAGATCTGATATCACTTATGGAAAATTACAGTAGGATAACATATATGGTTGAAGGAAGTTAAAAATACCCCATTGCCTGGTATTCCAATAACATCCACTGAAGATATATTTGTCTTATAATAAACTCAAAACAACTTAATTAGGTAAAGCACATAGTTCTCCTGAGATTCTTTACAGTACTGATTGACTTTCATTTCAAAAAATGGCACACAGAAACGAAGACCCAACACAGCAAAAACAAATTAATTAATAAACTCCTACCCCCAACAACAACAAAAAAATTGGCATATTTCCATAACCTATTAAATAATAACTCATGAGAGCATCCACTAAACATGCAAAGTGATAAACTAAGAGAGGTTCTTTGAAGGGGACGGAGTCAAGATGGCAGACAAGGAGGATGTGGAATTCGTGTCTCCGCACAACTAGGGCACCTACCAGCAACTGGTGAGGGACCACCGAAACCTAAGGGGACAGGAGGAACCCCCAGCGATGGGATCCTAAGCAGAGGCCATGCCCCATGCTCAAACATCACACCTCCACTGGCCTAGGTCACGCCCCACTGTAAACCCCACTCCTGCCTAAGCTCCACCCCCACCTAAACTCTGCCCCCATAGCCAAGGCTTTCTTTCTTATTTTTTCCTCTTTTAGATTGTGTTCTCTTTTACCTTGTTGATTCATTGTTGTTGATTCATTTGTATTTTTATTTTTTTCTAATAAATCTTATATTTCTAATTTTATTTTATTATTTATAATTTCTTATTGTTCTCTCCTTTTGGCTTGTTCCCCCTTTCATTTTTTCTTTTTTCTGTTGTGGTTTTATTTTACCTTGTTGCAGTTGTTTTCAATTATATTTTTATTTTTCCTAATATATATTTGTATCTTTACAATTTTATCTTGCTATTTTGCTCTCTGATATTGTACTAATCCTTATTTTCTTTCTTTCTTTTTTTTTTTTTTTTTCCTTTTTGTTGCCATGCCATATGGCTTGCAGGATCTTGGTTCCCAGGCCAGAGGTCAGACCCGAGCTCTTGTGGTGGGAGCTCTGAGTTCAAACCGCTGGACTAACAGAAAACCTCAGACACCAGGGAAAATTAATTGGAGTGAAGCCTCCTGGTAATTTGAGGTCCTCATGTCAGCACCGAGACCTGGCTCTGTCCAACTGCCTGCAAACTCCAGTGCTGGACGCCTCAGGCATAACAACCAGTAAAACAGGAAAACGGTCACACCCATCAAAAAAGCAAAAAAATGAAACAACAAAAAATTATGTTACAGACAAAGGAGGAAGGTAAAAACCTACAAGACCAAATAAATGAAGATGAAATAGGCAATCTACCTGAAAAATAATTTAGAGTAATGATAGTAAAGATGATCCAAAATCTTGGAAACAGACTGGAGAAAATACAATAAACATTTAACAAGGATCAAGAAGAACTAAAGAGCAAACAAACAGTGAAGAACAACACAATAACTGAAATTAAAAATAATCTAGAAGGAATTAATAGCAGAATAACTGAGGCAGAAGAATGAATAGGTGAGCTGGAAGATAAAATAGTGGAAATAACTGAAAGGGAGCAGAATAAAGGAAAAAGAATGAAGAGAATTGAGGACAATCTCAGAGATTTCAGGGACAACATTAAACGCACCAACATTCGAATTATAGGGGTCCCAGAAGAAGAAGAAAAAAGAAAGAGATTGAGAAAATATTTGAAGAGATTATAGATGAAAATTCCCTAACATGTGAAAGGAAATAGTCAAGTCCAGGAAGCAAGGAGACTCCCATGCAAGATAAACCCAAAGAGAAACACGCTAAGACACATATTAATCAAACGACCAAAAATTAAATACAAAGAAAAAATATTAAAAGCAGCCAGGGAAAAGCAACAAATAACATACAAGGGAATCCACATAAAGTTAACAGCTGATCTTTCAGCAGAAACTCTGCAGGCCAGAAGGGAGTGGCAGGACATATTTGAAGTGATGAAAGGGGAAAACCTACAACCAAGATTACTCTAGCCAGTAAGGATCTCATTCAGCTTTGACAGAGAAATTAAAACCTTTACAAACAGGCAATAGCTAAGAGAATTCAGCTTTACAACAAATGCTAAAGGAACTTCTCTAGGCAGAAAACACAAGAGAAGGAAAAGACCTACAAAAACAAACCCAAAACAATCAAGAAAATGGTAATAGGAACATACATATCAATAATCACCTTAAATACAAATGGATTAAATGCTCAAACCAAAAGACATAGACTGGCTGAATGGATACAAAAACAAGACCCGTATATATGCTGTGTACAAGAGACCAGCTTCAGACCTTGGGGCAAATACAGACTGAAAGTGAGAGGATGGAAAAAGATATTCCATGCCAATGGAAATCAAAAGAAAGCTGGAGTAGCAATTCTCATATCAGAAAAAAACAGAATTTAAAATAAAGACTACTGCAAGAGACAAAGAAAGACACTACATAATGATCAAGGGATCAATCCAAGAAGAAGATATAACAGTTGTTAATATTTATGCACCCAACATAGGAGCACCTCAATATACAAGGCAAATGCTAAGAGCCATAAAAGGGGAAATTGACACTAACACAATAATAGTAGGGGACTTTTCCACCCCATTTTCACTAATGGACAGATCATCCAAAATGAAAATAAATAAGAAAACACAAGCTTTAAATGACACATTAAACAAGATGGACTTAATTGATATTTATAGGACATTCCATCCAAAAACAACACAATAAACATTCTTCTCAAGTGCTCATGGAACATTCTCCAGGATAGATCATATCTTAGGTCACAAATCAAGCCTTGGTAAATTAAAGAAAATTGAAATTGTTTCAAGTATCTTTTCTGACTACAATGCTATGAGACAAGATATCAATCACAGGAAACAAACTGTAAAAAATACAAACACAGGGAGGCTAAACTATACACTACTAAACAACCAAGAGATCACTGAAGAAATCAAACAGAAATCAAAATATACCTAGAAACAAATGAAAATGAAAACAGGACAACCCAAAACCTATGGGGTGCAGCAAAACTAGTTCTAAGAGGGAAGCTTATAGTAATAAAATACTACCTCAAGAAACAAGAAACATCTCAAATAAACAACATAACCTTAAACCTAAAGCAATTAGAGAAAGAAGAACAAAAAAAAAAAAAAACCCAAAGTTAGCAGGAGGAAAGAAATCATAAAGATCAGATCAGAAATAAATAAAAAAAAGAAATGAAGGAAACAATAGCAAAGATCAATAAAACTAAAAGCTGGTTCTTTGTGAAGATAAACAAAATTGATAAACCATTAGCCAGACTCATCAAGAAAAAAGGGGAAAAGACCCAAATCAACAGAATTAGAGATGAAAAAAAGAAGTAACAACTGTGACTGCAGAAATACAAAGAATCATGAGAGATTACTACAAGCAACTATATGCCAATAAAATGGACAACCTGGAAAACGGACAAATTCTTAGAAAAGCACAACCTTCTGAGACTGAACCAGGAAGAAATAGCAAATATAAACAGACAAATCACAAGCAATTAAATTGAAACTGTGATTTAAAATCTTGCAACAAACAAAAGGTCAGGACCAGATGGCTTCACAGGTGAATTCTATCAAACATTTAGATAAGAGCTAATACCTATCCTTCTCAAACTCTTCCAAAAAATAGCACAGGTAGGTACACTCCCAAACTCATTCTGCGAGGCCACCATCACCCTGATACCAAAACCAAAGTTGTCACAACAAATGAAAACTACCAGCCAATATCACTGATGAACATACATGCAAAAATCTTCAACAAAATATTAGCAAACAGAATCCAACAGCACATTAAAAGGATCATACACCATGATCAAGTGGGGATTATCCCAGAATACAAGGATTCTTCAATATACACAAATCAATCAATGTGATATGCCATATTAACAAATTGAAGGATAAAAACCATATTATAATCTCAATAGATGCAGAAAAAGCTTTCGACAAAATTCATCATCAATTTATGATAAAAACCCTCCAGACCATAGGCATAGAGGGAACTTACCTCAACATAATAAAGGCCATATATGACAAACCCATAGCCAACATCATTCTCATGGGGAAAAACTTAAACCATTTCCTCTAAGATCCATAACAAGACAAGGTTTCTCACTCTCATCACTGTTATTAAACATAGTTTTGGAAGTTTTAGCCACAGCAATCATCAAAGCAAAAGAAATAAATGGCATCCAAATTGGAAAAGGAGAAATAAAACTGTCACTGTTTGCAGATGACATGATACTATACATAGAGGATGGTACCAGAAACTACTAGAGCTAATCAATGAATTTTGTAAAGTAGAAGGATACAAAAGGAATGCACAGAAATCTTTTGCATTCCTATACACTAATGATGAAAAATCTGAAAGAGAAATTAAGGAAACACTCCCATTTACCATTGCAACAAAAAGAATAAAATACCTAGGAATAAACCTACCTAAGGAGACAAAAGACCTGTATGCAGAAAACTATAAGACACTGATGAAAGAAATTAAAGATGATACAAACAAATTGAGAGATATACCATGTTGTTGGATTGGAAGAATCAACATTGTGAAAATGACTATACTACCCAAAGCAATCTACAGATTCAATGCAATCCCTATCAAACTACCAATGGCATTTTTCACACAGCTAGAACAGAAAGTTTCACAATTTCTATGGAAACACAAAAAAAACCCAAAGAGCCAAAGCAATCTTGAGAAAGAGCAATGGAGCTGGATGAATCAGGCTCCCTGAATTCAGACTATACTACAAAGCTATGGTAATCAAGACAGTGTGGTACTGGCACAAAAACAGAAATATAGAGCAATGGAACAAGATAGAAAGCCCAGAGATAAACCCATGCACATATGATTACCTTGTCTTTGATAAAGGAGGCAAAAGTGTACAATGCAGAAATGACAGCCTCTTCAATAAGTGGTGCTGGGAAAACTGGACAGCTACATGTGAAAGAATGAAATTAGAACATTCCCTAACACCATACACAAAAATAAACTCAAAACAGATTAAAGACCTAAATGTAAGGCCAGACACTATAAAACTCTTAGAAGAAAATAGAGGCAGAACACTCTATGACATAAATCACAGCAAGATCCTTTTTGACCCACCTACTAGAGAAATGGAAATAAAAGCAAAAATGAACAAATGGGACCTAATGAAACTTAAAAGCTTTTGCACAGCAAAGGAAACCTTAAACAAGATGAAAAGACAACACTCAGAATGGGAGAAAACATTTGCAAACGAAACAACAGACAAAGGATTAATCTCCAAAATATACAAGCAGCTCATGCAGCTCAATATCAAAAAAAAAACAAACAACCCAATCCAAAATTGGGCAGAAGAACTAAATAGACATTTCTCCAAAGAAGATATACAGATTGACAACAAATACATGAAAGGATGCTCAACATCACTAATCATTCGAGAAATGCAAATCAAAACTACAATGAGGTATCACCTCATAGTGGTCAGAATGACCATCATCCAAAAATTTGAAAATAAATGCTGGAGAAGGTGTGGAGAAAGGGAACTCTCTTGCATTGTTGGTGGGAATGTAAATTGATACAGTCACTATGGAGAACAGTATGGAGGTTCCTTAACAAACTAAAAATAGAACTACCATATGACCCAGCAATTCCACTTCTGGGCATATACCCTGAGAAAACCATAGTTCAAAACGAGTCATGTACCACAATGTTTATTGCAGCACTATTTACAATAGCCAGGACATGGAAGCAAGCTAAGTGTCCATTGACAGACGAACAGATAAAGAGTACGTGGTACACATATACAATGGAATATTACTCAGGCAAAAAAGAAATGAAATTGAGTTATTTGTAGTGAGGTGGATGGACCTAGAGTCACATACAGAGTGAAGTAAGTCAGAAAGAGAAAAACAAATACAATATGCTAACAGATATATAAGGAAACCAAACCAAACCAAAACAAACAAACAAACAAACAAAAAATATATATATATATGGTTCTGAAAAACCTAGGGGCAGGACAGGAATAAAAACACACACATAGAGAACGGACTTGAGGACATGGGGAGGGGGAAGGGTAAGCTGGATCAAAGTGAGTGAGTAGCATTGACATATATACACTACCAAACGTAAAATAGATAGCTAGTGGGAAGCAGCTGCATCACACAGGGAGATCAGCTCAGTGCTTTGTGACCGCCTAGAGGGGTGGGATAAGGACTGTGGGTGGGAGAGTCAAGAGGGATGGGATATGGGGATATATGTATACATATAGCTGATTCACTTTGATATACAGCAGAAATGAACATAACATTGTAAAGCAATTATACTCCAATAAAGATGTTAAAAAAAAATAAAAATAGGTTCTTTGTGGGGGGCGGGAGGGGAGAGGGGTGGTGGGCAAAGCAAACATCCTTTTATAATTGTTATTAGAAACGTATCTACCAAAGATCCCTGCGAAGAAGTGGTTACATCAGATCCACTGCATGAATCAATGGCCTCTACTAGTAGACCATGACTAAGTAGAGCTGGTTTACATCTAGATGTAAACTTGAAACAGTAGAGATTATTTGGGTACTTAACAGGTTACTTGGCAGAACTCTGGCTTAGACATTTTTAGTATGCATTACATTTCACTAGCCTCAGGCATATCAAATGGCTCATTCATAGATCTTATCTCTCTGGGTAGGTTCAAGACATTGATTCCCTGGCAACACTTTATCGTTGTTGTTGTTATCAGCCTGCAAATTTTTGGCTTAGCTCAGCCTTAACTTATTCAATTCAAATAAATAACTTTTAAGTGACGTGCCTTTGAGGACCAACTTATTTTTTAAATCTGGATCCCTATACAGTAAAATATTTTAAATAGAGCCCTTGATCCCCAAATGCTCCCTTGCAGCTAGGCTAATTCAGTGTGGATCAGGGTTCCAATCAAGGGTAACATGGGAGGCAGACCTGAAAGGAAAAGGGGAGAAGCCGTGAGAAAGGAGTTGTCCCTTGTACCCCTGAAAATATAGGAAATCAGGAAGGAAATGTCAGGAGATGTCAACTTTTCTCAGCTATAAAACTGGGATGCCAATTGTGCTGAATGTTGATTCAACGATCAATTAAATAAGTGCCTCATACATGGTAAGTGCTCAATTAACATTAATGCCAAGGTGAGAAAGAAGGAGAATCATAGAGAAAAGAACAATTAGTCCTGACTAGTAGACTAAAGAACTGAGGTTTGGCTAGAGCATCTTGCCTGTTTTGAAAAAAAGGAAAATGAAAGCAAACCTTACACCAATATTTTAGTTATTTCCAAAGTAATACAGCAACTCTCCAATGTGAAATTAACACCCCTATGCTTACCCCCCATGCATGTTAAAACAGATTAAATTTCATGCGGAACCACCCAGGCAGTCAGTGAACAGCAATCTCTAGGATTCAAGCTGATTGCTCTAAAAACACAATTCACCAACTGGGCAGCATTGGTATCAAACATGGTCCTCTCTAATAATTTCTCTGACATCTTGTTTTCCCAGAAATGTGGTCACTGTGAACTGTAGGTTGACTCATCTCATGACAGTGAGGGGTTTTATTCCCATCTGCAACCCAGGCACAGCAGAGAATCATAAACTGACCAGGTGAGGTCATGGATTTCCTCCTCAGGCTATAGGCAAGCATCACATTTAGACTTTATTCACCTGACAACAAAATCTTCAACAAACCTGACAACAAAATCATCTACATGGGGAAATAAATCACTTTTGGCCTCCATTTTTATCAAATTTAACTACTGTTGCAACTGGGTTGTGTTTGTATGTGTGTGTGTGTTTCATTTTTAACCCAAAACCACTTGCTATAGTAGAAATCAACTTCCTCTTATTTTTTTAAACTCTTCTCAATGAGTTCTAACAAAATGAATAAAAATAACTGTTGGAGTTCATTACAAGAAAAGATAATGATCAGACTCATCTTTTGTTTCTTCAGTTTAGGCTTCAGGTCATCTGAAGTGTTAGTTTAAATCCTGCATTATGCCTTATTTGGAGATGTTTCCAGAAGCATCGCTATATGAGAGTTTTGACTAAACTTAAGTCCCCTATATTGAAATGCAAAAGGGTTACATTCAAATATCTAGAAGAACTTTGTCATGCTTGAGGCCAACATTAACGTTCACAGAGGGTCTCAAATTCTTAGATGCAAAAATGTCATCATTGAGACGTAGTTGCTGGGGTTCTGCAGATGGGGTCACCAGTTATCTTCCAGATATCATCAAGACATTGCCAGTGTTCAAACTGGCTTCAGTGCTTTAACATATTCACTTATTAATTTTCATGAAAACTCTAAGGTGGAAAAAATTCTTTGCATTACAAGTTACTATAGGGTATGAACCTTTGGGCTTACTTGGATGATTCAAGGGAAGAATGGGAGGATAGCATCTATGTAATCAAGACAAGTTCTTTCACTTTTGAGTAGAATGATGAGATGTTTTATGGGTCATTTCCTGAAGCAACAGCCTGGTACTTGATCTTCCATATAGCATGTTTGTATATACATATAATTATTTTACAGTAACCTTAAGAAATCTGAATGAATAATGAGTATCTATCTAGATGATGGCATAGTTTTAAAGAACTTAATGAATAAGAGTTACAATATAATAAGCCTTAGTGTTTCATTTGGAAATCTGTGTGAATGCCCTTGGTTGCCAAAGGACTCCGTTGACACTACTGGCATTTAGTGGGCAGGGCCAAGGATTCCAAAGTTCCTGCAAAGCCCCAGTCATATTTATTTACCCACTGAAGCTGACAAAAGCACATTCCCACTCCCAAAGCACTGCTGATTTAAGGAGTACCCTCCTCTTACTCTGCAGTTACATTTATATGTAAGTGATGCTTCCATAGAAGATCCATTCATACTCTGTTGTACTTTAAATATCCTCCTAGAACTCATTGTTGTTGTTAAGTATCTTAACAAATCTTTTATAAATACAGACCATATAAAAATAAACTTCAATTTAGCTCCTGGCCTAATCATCACAGTTTTGAATAAATGAAGTTGAAAGAAAACTTCTTAATCAGAAAAGATAATGGAGAAGAGTCGTACTTCAAAGGGGGGGGAGGGGGGAGGTGAGGGAGGAGAAAATGAACAGGAGAGAGTCCAGTCTCTAGGGATTTAATCAAGATGGCCAGTGAAGATAAAGTGAGAGGCAACAGAAGCTAGAGAAATCAGGAAAAATTGAAGGGGGACTGGGGAAGCAGGAGGAAGTGTGGAGGTGGGGAGATATCTGCTTCTACAGATTGCTGGTAACCATGGTGAGTGAGAGGAGAAACAGTGATCAGAATGTGGGGCAAGAGCTCACCTACTAGGATCATTTTTTTTTTTCTTTCCTAGGATTCTGCTATAATGTTTAGGATCTAACATGATGCCAGAGACACTTATTCCCAATAAAGAAATGAATCAACAATGCTGCATATCTGCTAACAATCTCCCAGTGTGATGCTGTGGAAATATGTGAAATCATTGAAAGCAAAACTGTTTTGAAGCCAAGCTCCCTCTCAGATATATACAAATCCCATTTCTGAAAAGAATTCAAAAGAATAAGAAAAACAGCGAGAATGAAAGAAACTGTGTTTTTAGGCAGAGCAATTCCAGATTCCATCAGGCAATAAGAACAGGAAGGGACCGCAGAAGGCATGTTCTGCAAGCTATCATCTAACAAACTCGATGCTTTCCCAATTGATCCAAGTGCCTTTTACGCTTGGCTATAAAGTGGACACCAAAGATCCCAGCAAGTTCATCTGTTTGTCCTTCACATTGTGCCTCTGAGGCTCTGTATAAACTGAAAGAAGTTTTAGTATTTTCTATAGCAGCCCTTTCCCTTTCTTTTCTTAGAGCTTGTCTTTCCTCTGTTCCTTCCCTCCATCTGACCAGTGAAGAAGCTTTCAGTGAAATATCTGCTTCTTGGAAAATCTTCCAGGTACCTAACAAACATCTCAAAACCCTGTGCTAGTCAACCACCCTCAACTTCCCACCTTGTTTGTTTGTTTGCTTGTTTATTACCATTTTAAATCAGAGCCACAGGGCGTACCCTACGTCTACTCAGTCATAGTGGCACGGCTTACATGAAATTTTAAAATCTACATATAAAAAAGGCTACACAAAAATAATATGAATCCCAATTGCTTTTCTTAAAGTTGCTATTAATCATACACAGCCAAGTTTTTTTGAAACAAGCAGGAAACAAGCTGGTAAAGTAGAAAAGTATGGGCTTTAAGAATTAGACAAAGCCTATTCAAAGCCAAATTCAAAACTGTGGCTTTTCCGGTGTCCAGCTGTCCAATTTGGAACTCAAAAATCTCAGTTTTTGCTTCTTTAAGAGAGATAGGGGGCTTCCCTGGTGGCTCAGTGGTTGAGAATCTGCCTGCTAATGCAGGGGACACGGGTTCGAGCCCTGGTCTGGGAGGATCCCACATGCCGTGGAGCGGCTGGGCCCATGAGCCATAACTACTGAGCCTGCACGTCTGGAGCCTGTGCTCCGCAACAAGAGAGGCCACGACAGTGAGAGGCCCGCGCACTGCAATGAAGAGTGGCCCCCGCTTGCCACAACTAGAGAAAGCCCTCACACAGAAACAAAGACCCAACACAGCAAACATAAATTAATTAATTAATAAACTCCTACCCCCAGCAAAAAAAAAAAAAAAAAAAAGAGAGAGAGAGATAGGAACAACTACTGCATAGCATTGGTGGAAACCTCAAATGACAATCTTTAGACTATACCCTTCCTCCTAAAAAGCATATTAGAAAATGATATTCAAATTAAACAAATCATTTGACTATCTAGAAAAACCATATAAAGCAAAATGAATCTGTCCATTTTCAAATGAGTAGATAAGATAGATAAAGTGGCAAACTGAAGAGATTATAACTTTTCTATGGTGATTCAGAAGATAACTAATACCATATAAATAGACAAAATTCAAACAGAAACTTGTGGCTGGTAGGATGCCAGGTAACTAACTGAGAGTGTTGTAAATATCATCAACTCTTTTTCTTTTTTTGTAGTTGAATTTTTATTTTTTTTTAACATCTTTATTGGAGTATAATTGTCTTACAATGTTGTGTTAGTTTCTGCTATATAACAAAGTGAATCAGCTATATGTATACATATATCCCCATAACCCATCCCTCTTGCACCTCCCTCGCTCTAACCCTCCCAATCCCACCACTCTAGGTGGTCACAAAGCACGGAGCGGATCTCCCTGTGCTATGCAGCTGCTTCCCACTAACTATCTATTTTACATTTTGTCGTGTATATATGTCAGTACCACGCTCTCACTTCGTGCCAGCTTACCCTTCCACCTCCCTGTGTCCTCAATTCCATTCTCTTTGTCTGCGTCGTTATTCCTGGCCTGCCCCTAGGTTCTTCAGAACCATTTTTTTTTTTTTTTAGATTCCATATATATGTGTTAGCATACGGTATTTATTTTTCTCTTTCTGACGTACTTCACTCTGTATGTCAGACTCTAGGTCCATCCACCTCACTACAAATAACTCAATTTTGTTTCTTTTTATGGCTGAGTAATATTACATTGTATATATGTTCTACATCTTCTTTATCCATTCATCTGTCAATGGACACTTAGGTTGCTTCCATGTCCTGGCTATTGTAAATACTGCTGCAATAAACATTGTGGTACATGACTCGTTTTGAACTATGGTTTTCTCAGGGTATATGTCCCGTAGTGGAATTGCTGGGTCATATGGTAGTTCTATTTTTAGTTTTTTAAGGAACCTCCATACTGTTCTCCATAGTGGCTGTATCAATTTACATCCCCACCAACACTGCAAGAGGGTTCCCTTTGCTCCACACCCTCTCCAGCATTTATTGTTTGTAGATTTTTTGATGATGGCCATTCTGACTGATGTGAGGTGATACCTCACTGTAGTTTTGATTTGCATTTCTCTAATGATTAGTGATGCTGAGCATCTTATCATGTGTTTGTTGGCAATCTATATATCTTCTTTGGAGAAATGGCTATTTAGGTCTTCTGCCCATTTTTGGGTGGGGTTGTTTGTTTTTTTTTATATTGAGCTGTATGAACTGCTTGTATATTATGGAGATTGATCCTGTGTCAGTTGCTTCATTTACAAATGTTTTCTCTCATTCTGAGTGTTGTCTTTTCGTGTTGTTTATGGTTTCCTTTGCTTTGCAAAAGCTCCTAAGTTTCATTAGGTCCCATTTGTTTATTTTTGCTTTATTTCCATTTCCCTAGGAGGTGGGTCAAAAAGGATCTTGCTGTGATTTATGTCATAGGGTGTTCTGCCTATGTTTTCTCTTAAGAGTGTTATAGTGTCCAGCCTTACAATTAGGTCTTTAATTCATTTTTAGTTTATTTTTGTGTATGGTGTTAGGGAGTGTTCTAATTTCATTCTTTTACATGTAGCTGTCCAGTTTTCCCAGTACCACTTATTCAAGAAGCAGTCTTTTTTCCATTGTACATTCTTGTCTCCTTTATCAAAGGTAAGGTGACCATACGTTTGTGGGCTTATTTCTGGGCTTTCTATCCTGTTCCATTGATCTATATTTCTGTTTTTGTGCCAGTACCATACTGTCTTGATTACAGTAGCTTTGTAGTATAGTCTGAAGTCAGGGAACATGATTCCTCAAGCTCCATTGTTCTTTCTCAAGATTGCTTTGGCACTTTAGGGTCTTTTGTGTTTCCATACGAATTGTGAAATATTTTGTTCTAGTTGTGAGAAAAATGCCATTGGCAGTTTGATAGAGATTGCATTGAATCTGTAGACTGCTTTGGGTAGTATAGTCATTTTCACAATGTTGATTCTTCCAATCCAACAACATGGTATATCTCTCCATCTGTTTGTATCATCTTTAATTTCTTTCATCAGTGTCTTATAGTTTTCTGCATACAGGCCTTTTGTCTCCTTAGGTAAGTTTATTCCTAGGTATTTTATTCTTTTTGTTGCAATGGTAAATGGGAGTGTTTCCTTAATTTCTCTTTCAGATTTTTCATCATTACTGTATAGGAATGCAAGAGTTTTCTGTGCATTCATTTTGTATCCTTCTACTTTACAAAATTCATTGATTAGCTGTAGTAGTTTTCTGGTAGAGTCTTTAGGATTCTCTATGTATAGTATCATGCCATCTGCAAACAGTGACAGTTTTACTTCTTTTCTGACTTGGATTTCTTTTATTTCTTTTTCTTTGATGATTACTGTCGAAATAACTTCCAAAACTATGTTGAATGATAGTGGTGAGAGTGGGCAACCTTGTCTTGTTTCTGAGCTTAGAGGAAATGGTTTCAGTTTTTCACCATTGAGAATGATGTTGGCTGTTGGTTTGTCATATACAGCCTTTATTATGTTGAGGTAAATTCCCTCAACGCCTACTGTCTGGAGGCTTTTTATCGTAAATTGGTGTTGAATTTTGTTGAAGAATTTTCCTGAATCTATTGAGATTATCATATGGTTTTTATCCTTCAATATTTTAATATGGTATATCACAGTGACTGATTTGTGTATATTGAAGAATCCTTCCATTCCTGTGATAAATCCCCCTTGATCATGGGTGTATGATCCTTTATTTTTTGGTGGTAGGCGGGCCTCTCACCGCTGTCGCCTCTCCCATTGCGGAGCACAGGCTCCAGACGTGCAGGCCCAGAGGCCATGGCTCACGGGCCCAGCCACTCTGCGGCATGTGGGATCCTCCTGGAGCGGGGCATGAACCCACGTCCCCTGCATAGGCAGGCGGACTCCCAACCACTGTGCCACCAGGGAAGCCCCATGTATGATCCTTTTAATGTGCTGTTGGATTCTGTTTGCTAGTATTTTCTTGAGGATTTTTGCATCTATGTTCATCAGTGATATTGGCCTGTAGATTGCGCTCGTTGGGACAACTTTGTTTGGTTTTAGTATCAGGGTGATGGTGGCCTAGCAGAATGAGTTTGGGAGTTTTCCTCCCTTTGCTATATTTTGTAAAAGTTTGAGAAGGATAGGTGCTAGCTCTTCTCTAAATGTTTGATAGAATTTGCCTGTGAAGCCATCTGGTCCTGGGATTTTGTTTATTGGAAGATTTTTAATCATAGTTTCAATTTCAGTGCTTGTGATTGGTCTCTTTATATTTTCTATTTCTTCCTGGTTCAGTTTCATAAGCTTGTGCTTTTTTAAGAATTTGTCCATTTCTTCCAGGTTGTCCATTTAATTGGCATATAGTTGCTTGCAGTAATCTCTCACGATCTTTGTATTTCTGCAGTGTCAGTTGTTACCTCTCCTTTTTCATTTCTAATTCTGTTGATTTGAGTCTTTTCCCCTTTTTTATTGATGTGTCTGGCTAATGGTTTATCAATTTTGTTTATCTTCTCAAAGAACGAGCTTTTAGTGTTATTGATCTCTGCTGTTGTTTCCTTCATTTCTTTTTTATTTATTTCTGTTCTGATCTTTATAGTTTCTTTCCTTTTGGTAACTTTGGGGTGTTTTTGTTCTTCTTCCGCTAATTGCTTTAGGTGTAAGCTAAGGTTGTTTTAGATGTTTCTTGTTTCTTGAGGTAGGATTTTATTGCTATAAACTTCCCTCTTAGAACTGTTTTTGCTGCATCCCATAGGTTTTGGGTCATCCTGTTTTCACTGTCATTTGTTTCTAGGTATTTTTTGATTTCCTCTGACTTCTTCAGTGATCTCTTGGTTCTTTAGTAATGTATTGTTTAGCCCCCAGGTGTTTGTATTTTTTACAGTTTTTTTTCCTGTAATTGACATCTAGTCTCATAGGGTTGTGGTCAGAAAAGATACTTGATAAAATTTGAATTTTTGAAAATTTACCAAGCCTTGACTTGTGACCTAAGATATGATCTACCCTGGAGAATGTTCCATGAGCACTTGAGAAGAAAGTGTATTTTGTTGTTTTTCGATGGAATGTCCTATAAATATCAATTAAGTCCATCTTGTTTAATGTGTCATTTAAAGTTTGTGTTTCCTTATTTATTTTCACTTTGGATTATCTATCCATTGGTGAAAGTGGGGTGTTAAAGTCCCCTACTATGATTGTGTTACTGTTGATTTCCCTTTTTATGGTTGTTAGCATTTTCCTTATGTTATGAAGTGCTCGAATGTTGGGTGCATAAATATTTAAAAGTGTTATATCTTCTTCTTGGATTGATCCCTTGATCATTATGTAGTGTACTTCTTTGTCTCTTGTAATAGTCTTTATTTTAAAGTCTATTTTGTCTGATATGAGAATTGCTACTCCAGCTTTCTTTTGGTTTCCATTTGCATGGAATATCTTTTTCTATCCCCTCACTTTCAGTCTGTGTGTGTCCCTAGGTCTGATGTGGATCTCTTGTAGACAGCATATATATGGGTCTTGTTTTTGTATCCATTCAGCCAGTCTGTGTCTTTTGGTGGCAGCATTTAATCCATTTACATTTAAGGTAATTAGTGATATATATGTTTCTATTGCCATTTTCTTAATTGGTTTGTTTTGTTTTTGTAGGTCTTTTCCTTCTCTTTTTTTTCCTGCCTAGAGAAGTTCCTTTAGCATTTCTTGTAAAGCTGGTTTGGTGGTGCTGAATTCTCTTAGCTTTTGCCTGTTTGTAAATGTTTTAATTTCTCTGTCAAAGCTGAATGAGATCCTTACTGGCTAGAGTAATCTTGGTTGTAGGTTTCCCCCTTTCATCACTTTAAATATGTCCTGCCACTCCCTTCTGGCTTGCGGAGTTTCTGCTGAAAGATCAGCTGTTAACCTTATGTAGATTCCCTTGTATGTTATTTGTTGCCCTTTCCTTGCTGATTTTAGTAGTTTTTCTTTGTATTTAATTTTTGATGGTTTGATTAATATGTGTCTTGGTGTGTTTCTCCTTGGATTTATCTTGTATGGGACTCTCTGCTCTTCCTGGAGTTGGTTGACTATTTCTTTTCCCATGTTAGGGAAGTTTTCAACTATAATCTCTTCAAATATTTTCTCAGTCCCTTTCCTTTTCTCTTCTTCTGGGACCCCTATAATTTGAATGTTGCCTCATTTAATATTGTCCCAGAGGTCTCTGAGATTGTCCTCAATTCTTTTCATTCTTTTTCTTTATTCTGCTCTGTGGTAGTTAATTCCACTATTTTATCTTCCAGGTCACTTATCCATTCTTCTGCCTTGTTCATCATTGTTTGTTTACTCTTTAGTTCTTTTAGGTCCTTGTTAAACGTTTCTTGTATTTTCTCCATTCTATTTCCAAGATTTTGGGTCATCTTTACTATCATTACTCTGAATTCTTTTTCAGGTAGACTTCTTATTTCATCTTCATTTGTTTGGTCTGATGGGTTTTTACTTTCCTCCTTCATCTGATGCATATTTCTCTGTCTTCTCATTTTGCTTAACTTACTGTGTTTGGGGTTTCCTTTTCACAGGCTGCAGGTTTGTAGTTCCCGTTGTTTGTGGTGTCTGCCCCCAGTGGGTAAGTTTCGTTCAGTAGGTTGTGTAGGCTTCCTGGTGGAGGGGACTCGTGCCTGCCTTCTGGTAGATGAGGCTGGATCTGGTCTTTCTGGTGGGCAGGACCATGTCCCATGGTGTGCTTTGGGGTGTCTTTTAACTTAGTATGATTTTAGGCAGCCTCTCTGCTAATGGGTGGGGTTGTGTTCCTATCTTGCTAGTTGTTTGGCACAGGGTGTCCAGCACTGGAGCTCACTGATCATCGAGTGTAGCTGGGTCTTAGTGTTGAGATGGAGATCCCTTGGAGAGCTCTCGCTGATTGATATTACATGGGGCTGAGAAGTCTCTGGTAGTCCAATGTCCTGAACTTGGCTCTCCCACCTCAGAGGCTCAGACCTGACATCCGGCCTGAGCTCCAAGACCCTTTAGCGAAGTCTGATGTCTTCTGCCAGTGTTCAGTAGGTGTTCTGTAGGAGTTTTTCCACATGTAGATGTATTTTTGATGTATTTGTGTGGAGGAAGATGATCTCCATGTCGTATTCCTCCACCATCTTGAAGGTCTTCCTCATCAACTCTTATTATCCCCACGTGCTGGAGATGAATTCTGGTTCTGCTCTAAACCAGGTGCTTTCAAACTATTGTGCATTATAATTACATTGGGTATTTTGTAAGTCAACCATGACCAAACTGAACAAGCTATGAATAAAATCAGGTTCTCTGACAGTAGGACCCAGGTATCAATCCATCTTTTTAAAGCTTCCCAGGTGATTCCAATGCACAGTCATGTTTGGAAACCAGGGCTTTAACCAACCCTTCCAAAAAACAATAATGTATAAATGAACACCTGAAGATCTTGTTAAACTGTAGATCCTGAGGGACTATGTGTTGAGCAAGACTCCAGAATCCACCTTCCAAAAAGCTCCCAGGGAATGCTAATACTCTAGGACCACACTTTGAGTAGCAAGCTCTAAACTGAAACAATACTGACTGCTCGATATCTTTATGGATTGTAAGACACAGCTTGTTACTTATTTCCCTTATCTGATATGACCTCAAAGAACATATTTGTCTTACTATTAGCCTTCCCACTCCCCCAAATTTACCATTAAAAATAAGCAAGAATCTGAGATGCATGATGAATTTCAAAGTCAAATATAAATGGATTAGGTTGGATTATTCCTGTGCCTTCCCCTCTCCTGTGGTGCTGACATTTGCATGTACATACATGGCAATCAAACACTCTCTCTGCCAGGGCAGCCCCAGGCAAGTTTTCTAAGAAATCTGTACACTTCTCCAGGGTTTTAACTGGATTTCCAGATGAATGACATCAGGGAGGGCTCAGAGAAATAAAACCATAGATGTTTGTTTTACAGTGTAAGGTGGGGAAAGTGATCAGATGTTTACACAAAGGAATTAATAAACCTTAGATTCAACTCATCCCCATGTCCTGCATCTCTAAAGTTAACAACATTTATGATTTTTGAGGCCATTTCCAACAGAAGGAAATGTGCCCAGCACAGTAGAGGGCAGAGTGCTGAATCAGCCACTGCAGTGCTTACTGACTGCTTTATAGCACAAGGCTTGGTTTATCTCTAGCAGGAAATATGAGTCCACCGATAGCAAAGACTACTTACTGTATCAGCTTCTCTGCAGCCTTTAATCAAGCTGGGATCCCAGCATGTAAGTCCAGATCTTCAAATCCTTCCAACAGAAACATGGGTACCCATAAATCCTTAATTCACAAAGGCCGTTTTCTTTGGGAAGTGCTGAGGGCAATATTCTGCTATTATAGAACTTCTCAGTAACAAATAAATGCACCATTTTATTCCATCCATGAGGACACCTAGTTAGGAGATGAACACAGAGCTTTAAATGGGAAAAGCAGGAATTAAAATGATATCACTTTTGGCCTTTTACATAAGCCTCCTACCAATTATGATCTTGTAGTCATTTCCTCTTTAAGGTTTATGAAGGTTAGTGAAATACCTTGGGAAGAGAGAAGAGAAAGAAAAACGAGAGAACTCAGGGTGTGGGAGAGTATGGGCAAAAAGCTACAAAGGTTTCTCCAAAATGTGACTTTCACCTTTTCAAAACTATACTGGCACAATAAGTATAAATGAGGCCCCAACAGCAAAATGAACAAAGAAAACTCATGTAGCAAGAGTAGCAGTCATCAGACAATAGTAGAGTTGGTTTTACTTTTTGCCCCTTTTTTCTAGGCCAGAGATGATTAACCAAAATTATGTGTGTATAGCATCTTTTTTTCTGGGAAAAGTTTCCATAGGCTTCATCAAATCTTAAAATAGTTCATGAATCTATGAACTAGAAAAGTTTAAGAACTATGCAGTCATTCATTCCAAAAATTTTTACTCAGCCCCTACTATGTGTCAGGCACTGAGGATACAGCAGTGAACAAAACAGACAAACATCTCTACAGAAGAAAATAAAGCAGAGAAGACGAACAATGAAAGCCAGTGTTTTAGAGTTATAATTTAAAATCATATTGGCAGGGTAGGCCTTACCTAGTGGGTACCAGTTGAGCAAAGACTAGAGGGGTCAGGAGAGCAAGACGTGAACGTATCTGGGGAAAGAACCTTCCAGACAGAGGTAATTGCATATATAAAAGACCCTGAGACGGGAGAGGCCACAACAGTGAGAGGCCCTGTACCCGCAAAACAAAAACAAAAACAAATAAACAAACAAAAAGACCCTGAGGCAGAAGCATACCTGACAAGTGCAAAGAGTGGTAAGGAGGCCAGTGTGCGTGCCTGGAGCTGAAAGCAGAAGACAAAGAGTGGAAAACATTATCTCAGAGAGATAACGGGGAGAGGGCCTCATGTGCAGCAGCTGTAGGCCACTGTGATGATTTTGGCTTTTACTATAGATAAATGGAAACCACTGGAGGGTTTTGAGAAGGCAGTGATTCACTCTTACTTACATTTTTTTCAGGCTCACCCTGGCTATTGTGATGAGATTAGAATTGGAGAAAGGATGGCAAAGGCAGAAGCAGAAAGAGCCATTAGGGAGTTTTTGTAAAAATTCAGATGAGACATGATGGAAACTTAATAGTGATGGGAGATGGTGAAAAGCAGTTACTTCCTAGATATATTTTTAGTGTACAGCCAACAGGATTTGCTAATGGATCATATATAGAATGTGAGAGAAAGAGAACTTCAAGATTTTCAAAATAAAGCACTAGCACAGAGTTGCCTTTGATGGATGTTGAAAAATTAGGAAGAGGGGGTTGTTAAGATTTCAGTTTTGAAATGGTAAGTTCAGGAAGCCGATGAAATATTCAAGTGTTGACGTTCAGTAGGTAGCTGGGCATAGAAGAATGAAGGTCAAGGGGAAGGTTTGAGCTCAAGATATAAATCTGGGAATCAACAAGCATATAGATGATATTTAAGTCCTATTAAATACATTGATCTTATCCTGGATAAGATCACTAAGGAAGTGGGTGTAGATGTAAGGAAAGGTCCAAACGCTGAAGCCTGGAGCACTTCAGAGTTAAAAGATCAGGGAGATGAACATGAACTAATAATATAAGCAGAAAAAAAAATCTGAATAAAATGTATCATTATATCTTGGCTGTTAATTTCAGGATCCCTCTGACCAACTGCTTGCTCCCTGGCAAAGCAATTTTGGCAATGCTGTCAATTAGCTCTTACAGCAGCAGTCTTGTTTATTTACAAGGAGAGCTAACTCCAAGTGCCAGTTCACCATGTTCATTAGAGGGCAAAAGAGAATCACAGTGCTTGGAGACTTAATTTTAGATATACCTATCTACCGTCTTAAGGGCCAAACTCCAGGACGCAGACATTTGTTGTTGTTGTTGTTTTTTTAACATTTTTATAGAGATGTCATTCACATACCATAAAATTCACCCAAACTGTATAATTCAATAGTTTTTAGTACAGTCACAGAGTTGTGTAACCATAAGCACAATTTAAGTTTAGAACACTGTTATCACCTCCAAAAGATATTCCTTTCAAAAGCAGTCACTCCCCATTTCTCCCCTTGCCCCAGCTGTAGGCAACTGCTAATCTACTTTCTGTCTCTAGATGTGCCTCTTTTGGATGTTTCATTTTAGTGGAAGCATACAATATGTGGTCCTTTTTGACTAGTATTTTTTTCATTTAGCATAATATTTTTAAGGTTCATCTATGCTGTAGCATGCGTCAGTATTATTGACAAATAATATTCCATTGTATGGATATACCACATTTGTTTATCTATTCATCAGCATATGGACATTTACACTCTTTACAATTTTTGGTGATTGTTAAAAATGCTGTTACAGGGCCTCCCTGGTGGCGCAGTGGTTGAGAGTCTGCCTGCTGATGCAGGGGACACAGGTTCGTGCCCTGGTCCGGGAAGATCCCACATGCTGTGGAGCGGCTGGGCCCGTGAGCCATGGCTGCTGAGCCTGAGCGTCCGGAGCCTGTGCTCCGCAACGGTAGAGGCCACAACAGTGAGAGCCCCGCGTACCGCAAAACAAAACAAAAAACAACAAAAAAAATGCTGTTACAAATATCCATCTACAAGTTTTTTCTGCAGACATATATTTTCATTTCTCTTGGCTTATATGTAGGAGCCAAACTAAAGGCTCATATGCAAACTATATTTATAAATTTGAGGAACTACCAAACTATTTTCCAAAGTAGCTGCACCATTTTACAGTCTCAGCATCAATGAATGAGGGTTCCAATTTGTTCATATCCTCTCCAACACTTATTATTATCCATCTTTTTAATTATTGCCATCCTAGTGGGTTTTGATTTGCATTTCCCTAGTGGCTAGTGACGTTGGGCATCTTTTCAGGTACTTATACACCACTTGCAAGTCTTCTTGTACAAAGGTCTACTCAAATTTGTGGTATTAAAATAAAAGTTTAATTTTATTAGTCTCTAGTTCTTAGCAGATAGCTACTAAATTCCTTGGAATCTCCACAGTGATGAGGATCTTTGTAGGCTAATGAGGTGACTGCAGGCTAGGAGCCCCTCAATAGCTTCAGGATGGGGGCTAACCCTAAGAAAACACCAAAGCATGATTAGAAAGTTGAAAATTTCAGCCCTACTCCTGACCTCCTGGGAGGGGAGAGAGACTGAAGGTTGAGTTCCCAGTGATTTAATGAATCATGCCTATGTCATGTAACCTCCATAAAAAGCCCATTAACAATGAGGTTCAGAGAACTTCTGAGTTGGTGAACACAACCATGTGCCAGGAGGGTAGTGTACTCTAACTCCACAGAAGGATAGAAGCTCTTGTGTTCAGGGCCCTTTGGGATCTTTTCCCATGATCCTCTTCAACTGGCTGTGTACCTGCATCCTTTATAACAAACTGGTAAATGTAAGTAAATTATCTTCCCAAGTTCTATGAGCCATTCAAGCAAATTATCAAATTTGAGGAAGGGGTTGTGGGAATCCCCAGTTTATGGGTGATTGGCCAGGTGATTGGCTCAGGACTTGTGATTAGTGTCTGAAGTGGGGACATTTTGTGGGACTGGATCCTTAACTTGTGGGATCTGGTGCTAACTCCCTGTAGGTAGTGACAGAATTGAGTTGAATTGTTGGACACCCAGTTGGTATCAGAGAGTTGGAGAATTGGTTATTGGTGTTGGAAAATATCCCACAAAGTTTTTGCTCATTTTATAATTGCATTATTTGTCTTTTCATGATTGAGTTTGTACAGTTCTTTATATATTCTAGATACAAGTCTATTATCAGATACATGATATACAAACATCTTCTCCCATTGTGTGAATTGTCTTCACTTTCTGGATGGCATCATCTGAAGCATAAAAGTTTCTAATTTTGATTCAGTCCATTCATCTATTTATTTATTTTGTCACTGTTGTGTAGTGGTTTGGTATGATTTCAAATCCACTTGTTTTTGACAAAAAAAAATTGTTTTTAAGGCTAAAGTTGTTTCTAAGAATGAAGTTTTTGCTTTGATATAAAAGTGAAATTGAGTGTCAGGAGGTCATCATCCACTTCTATGGTTGCTTATAAGAACTTAGCAGCACAGCTGTTATGGGGAACCACTGGGGGCTTATTAATAAGAACATAGGAAGGAGCAACTTTGGAGAGGGGACATTTAGACTATAAACTCTGATTCTGTGAGCACTATCCCAGAGTGTTTAATTTGGGCAAGGCTACCCTTTGCTGACTTCAATAGCTCTCTGAAGAACTTGGGGCACTAGTTTCTGCTGAGGTAAAGGCAACTCTTTTACCAGTAGTGGCAAAAGCCATGCAGATGTCCCTCAAGAAGATCATCTTGCCCACCAACACCAGCACATTTCTTCCCTAGCAACTTGCTCTAGCAACAAGGGATTTTGTTTTTGTAGGCAGCTGGACGTCAGCTCTTGGTTGGTTAAGCTGCTTCTCCAGAGAAGTAACTCAACTAAATTTGGACTTTCTTTCTTTCACCTCCCCTTCCCTGGAACAATAGTGTGATTAATCTATCATTGATTTGGAGTATGTCATTTTTTATTGACTTATTAAAAGACATTATCCTGGATGCTGTTGGTTTGTGAAAGTATTATAATTCCTGCAGTGAACCTGTGTTAAACAAAACATTGGCAAAGGCAATCAGTTTCTGAGAATAATTTCTCTCAAAACAAAAAAGTCACATATGCTTTTGGTATGTCTAAGAAACCAATCCCTAAACCAAAGTCACAAAGGTTTACGCCTATGTTTTTTTTTTTTTTTTCTACAAGTTTTACAGTTTTAACTCCTACACTTAGGTCTATGATCCATTTTGAGTTAACTTTGCATGTGGTGTAAGGGAAGGGGTGTCTATTGACCATTTTTAAGATATTCCATTTACCTTAATCATTGCTAACCAAAAAAGTGAAACATTTGCAACTTGGTTCCCAAATCCTGTATCTAGTCTTCAGCAAGGGCAATCAACTAAGCCCAGTTACATGTCCTGCAACAGAGAAAGAATGAGAATCTAAGTTTGAGGTCAGGAAACTGGGATGTGATCACCACTGCACGGGTTGTAATGTAAAGGGTTGTATATCACCTTGATACCTTCAACTATTCTTGTTGGTTCTCTTTCATGAAAGGCAAAATGAGAAAAGATCCAATTCTCCTCCTTCCAGTGAAGATCAAAGAAAATTATGAATATGAAAAGCCTTTGAAAAGTGAACCATTGTAAAAGTGTATTTACAATAATCAGAATTTTGCCAAAGCCTCTCTCTTAAAACCATAAAGCTGCAGACAGCAAAAGGCCACAGGAGACCTCACTGAAAGTTATCTTGACTGATCCTTCTCTACACGGTTCACACAGATGAGCAGGTTCAAGGAGTTCCTTCCCTGGGAGATGCTGATGCAGAACCAGGCTTGAGAATCATAGGTTGTCCTGACCTAACCACAGGACTTCTCTGAGGATTATAGTTATTATCCATGTCCATAAAGAATCTAGCAAATACTGACAGGTGCAGCCTGACCTTAAATGATAAAGATTACATGAAAGAGATTAACCTTGTCAGTCAAAAGAAGAAGAAAAAGACCAAAAAAAAAAAAAAGTATTCATTTTCTTTTAAATTACCTGTGTGTTTGATGAAAAAGCAACACACACTCTGTAAGCACAATAACTGACATTGACAAGAAGCTACATTAATAACTTGGTGGAGCCCCAACGTCTAAAAGTATCATCCTTAATTAACAATGTTTAGAAACCAGCTTCCCAAAGATACAAAAGAGTCCCTGAAGATCATGCTGATAGAAAACATCAAGGTCAAACATCTTAGAGCTGCTCCCACACAAATAACTTCCCCAGCTCAAATCCATACTGTGTCTGATTCTTGATTCTTACCGAAATGATTTGTTTCTTACACTTTCCTCTCATGTCCTTATTAAGACTGTTAACTCTTTGAAGACAGAATCTAGACTTTCTCTTCTCTTGCAACTCTGGTAGCATCTTGCCCATGGTAGGCATTTGATCAGTAGAAGCCAACTAGTTGAAGAAGCAGGTGGAAATCTAGCTCATAGAACATCACGATAAGGTATAAAGGGAAATATGCAACTTCTTTTTGGAGAAAATTGTGACTTCTAAATGCATATTGGAACAGATAATTCTATTGCTATAGAGTGGGAGTAAAATTTGTCAAGGTAGTCACTTCACCTTATGCAGAATACTTTTGTGGAGCTGGTTTATGGTATTTTATTTTTTCTTCTATGGTTGAGTCAACGATACCCCCTTCCCCACCCAAACCCATCTCCAATAAAAATCGAGTATTCTGTCCGTTAAAACCTGTGACCCAGGTCTCATTAACACTCACTCTAGCTCAATGCCACAACCCATCTATTTGCACCTCAGAGTTTCTAATCATGGTTTGGGGATGACTGTCTGACCATAAAATAGTTTGTGCATTGGAAAACAGATTTGATTAGTGAAACTCAGTTGATATGGATGATGCACATGTGTGTGTGCACTCACTCACATATACAGGCACATACTTACATTATTAATAGAAGTGACTTTTAAAATTTTTAAATTTTATTTTATTTAAAAATCTTTTAAAATTTCCATACAATTTTTAAAGGTTACTTACAATTTATGGTTATTACAAAATATTGGCTATATTCCCTGTGTTGTAAAATACATCCTTGAGCCTATCTTACACCCAGTAGTTTGTGCCTCCCACTCCCCCACCCCTATATTGATTTGTTTTTTGTAAATGAGAAAAAAATCTACCATATGTTAGCCCTACCTCTCCCTGAACACACACTTCTATGGAGACTTATCTCTTCAGCTACTGGCCAAGAGTGAGCAAATACCATTTATTGTACCATTCTGAAATAAAGTACAGCGAAGTAGACCTATCAGAAATACACTAATAAAAAAAAAAGAAAAGAAAGAAAGAAATACACAAATGATAGCTAGCTCTGACTGTAATCAGGGAGGGAATGCGCATTCCTGTTCATGTTAAGTTTCCTTTGTTGTTCTCAGGCCTTTGGACCCTGACCTACCCCAAACTATGGAGTCTCCCTAGCCTGCCTGGCAATCTGAATTCTAACCACAAGCTTAGCTCTCTCAAATCATTAGGCAAACCACCAAGACTGAGGCAAGTTGGCACCACTTACTTTCTTCTGTTTGTTGATCATTTAGAGTTTTTTATTAGGGCATTTGGATTTCTTCAGAAAAAAAGAATCTCACTTGCACATGAGCCTGTGGCGAATGCCTGTCTCTGGAGTTGACGGGGCTCAGAGGCCAAGCGAGAGGCCTAAATGTGCGCTCCTGAAATGCAGGGTCGGCACTGATGGACCTCACTGAACACAGCCACCACCACCTCTGTATGTCGCCGCCGTGGCCAGCAACTGCTGCTCCCCGTTCCTCATTTTGGACCATCTGCCTTGGCTGAAGGCCCAGGTGTTTCTGAGATGTTCTGTTTTTTTTCTAAAATGTTTTTCTGGATCTCCCACAGAAAGACTTCCAGAACATTCCCTCTCCATTCTTTCCCCCTCCCCTCTCTGCTTTAGAAGCAGGCTATAATGCCTTTGCAATTTTACTGCTGTCCATAAATTCTGCTCCATGAAGCTGGGGAGCAAGCCTTTGGCTGCCTTGGGTTTGCTACTGCCATTTGTTCTGACGCACAGACCTCACAAGGTGGGATGAATTTGATTACTGGAAGGGGCTGCACCAAGTCCTTCAATGATTTATCTCTACCTTTTGAAGTGAGGGGTTGGCAGTTAAAATGCTTCAAGTTTCTCCCAGCTGCTGGTACCCAGTCCCCATCATGCCTGGGGACATTACTGAACCATTAGCTACCCACAGTTTCAGCCTTTAAATGTGTCCTAATCATCCTTTGTTTCTTTGGTACAACCAGTAGGATGTGTGTGTGTGTGTGTGTGTGTGTGTGTGTGCATGAGCAGGAACGCCTCACACACCCCGCAGGATGTGGGAAGGGAGCCAGGAAGAGGGTGTAGAGTATCATTCTTTAGCATCTGTCCCTCAAAACTGCTCTAGTTTTTTCTGATTTGTTCCCATAGGAGCAAAAAAAGGAAAAAAATAATGTAGTCAAATAGAGCATTCCTGCAACAGAAGCAAAAGAACTTGTGACATTTCTTTGTCTCTTTTCTTATTCCCACTTCCCACCCAGTTGGAAATTTCCAGGTAATGTGCCCTTTTGAGATTCAGAGTCTGTGGATGGGGGTGGGGTGTGCACAAGTATGTATTGAGTTGGGAACAATGCTGATTTTTTTTTTTTTTTTTGGCCACACTGCATGGTTTGTGGGATTTTACTTCCCTGACCCGGGCCCTCGGCAGTGAAAGCGTGGAGTCCTAACCAGTGGACTGCCAGGGAATTCCCAGGAATAATGCTAAATTTTCTATAAAGCTCTGTAACTCTCAAGTATTCAGTGTGAATATCTCCGTTCCTCTCCCACTCCAGTGCATTTTCTTGACTTCAAGACTTCATCTCTTGTGAATTAAAAGGTGCATAGAGGGACTTTCCTGGTGGCACAGTGGTTAAGTATCCGCCTGCCAATGCAGGGGACACGGGTTTAAGCCCTGGTCTGGGAAGATCCCACATGCCATGGAGCAACTAAGCCCGTGTGCCACAGCTACTGAGCCTGTATTCTAGAGCCCGCAAGCCACAACTGCTGAGCCCGCATGCCACAACTATTGAAGCCTGCGTGCCTACAGCCTGTGCTGTGCAACAAGAGAAGCCACTGCAATGGGAAGCCCACGCGCCACAGTGAAGAGTAGCCCCCATTCGCCACAACGAGAGAAAGCCCACGTGCAACAACGAAGACCCAACACATCCAAAAATAAATAAATATATATATATATTTAAATGTGCATAGAGTTGCCTCTTAGCAACTACTTGAACACAGCACCTTATAAATCCTCATTTTAAAACTATAGCTTGATGATGTGATAAAACACAAATATATTTCCTATAAAAATGTTTTCTAAATAAGCAAGTACATCTTCTGGAGCAAATTAATTAAAAATGATTATTTAAGCAAAATGTAACATGTTTTCAAATCTTTGAAATGGAAAAAGCAGAGCTCTATAGGGGTTGGGGATACACAGGTGTAGGCATTTGTTAAAACATGTTCATTTCACTGTGTATAAATTTTACATAAAAATAATGGTAAACAAATATCAAACGCTAGATAATGATTTGCATGCTGAAATAGTCAAGGGTGAAGTCTACTGATATCTGTAACTTACTCTGCAAAGCTTCAAAACACAGGATGAGTAGATATGTGATAAAGCAAATATAGAAAAATGATTGTAAAATTGAGGCGGTGGGTATACGGATGCTCACCTTACAAATTCTTCAACTTTTCTGTACGTCAAAAAGTTTTCATAATAAAATGCAGATGTGGGAGCAGGCAGGCACAGGACTTAGAATTGGGAGATTTGGGTCCAAGTCCCAGCGTGGCATGAATGAGCTATAAAACATGGCCAAGGCTTTAAACTTCAATGGATTTTGGTTTCCCCATTGATAAAATGAGAATCTCCAATGTGTTTTTTTGTGTCTGATAATCTATTATTTTATGAAACAAACATGGATCCAATGGTCAGAAGGCTTCAATTCATAGGAATCTTGGGCTCTCATTTATTGAATTTATGTAGTCCAAAGGAAACACTGAAAATCATATTATCCAACATTTCACCAGTTGGAAAGGTCTAATGTGCCTTTTTGATCATTTCATCTCTCCCAGTGCAAACTTCTCATCTGGTGCCAAGAGCAGATGCCAGAAACACAGAGTGCAGAAATAACCTCTCCAAAGTTGGAGAGGCTAGTAAAAATTGGTCTGGATAACTTGAGAGAACACAATTAGACTGCTGTCCCATGGTGTTCTACCCAAACTATTTTGATGTGATTGTACACCTCATTGCCCTTTCAGAGCTCTCAGCCCTGGAATCCCACATCTGAGCAGAGCAGGTAGCCAGCTATGGGGTGAGTATTTGAGGCCACCTGAAGGTGGGCCTTCCTTCTTATTCTTTTTACCCCAAACCACATCCCCCATTCCCAGGTCAAAATATCTGCCTTATGAGTTAATCATTTGATTGAAGGCTGTGTTTCTTATTAAAAATGCAACTACTCCTGGTGGGAAATACATCCAACTATAAGTAGCCATTCACACCACACCGTTAATGACTATCTTAGTCTGTTTGGGCTGCTATAACAGAGTAACTTAGATGGGGTGGCTTATAAAGAACAGAAATTTATTTCTCAGAGTCCCGGAGACTGGAAATCCATGATCAAATCACTGGAAGGTTCATTGTCTAATGAGACCCGCCTCCTGGTTCATAGATGACCATGTTTTCCCTGTGCCCTTACATTTTGGAAGAGATGGGAGAGTTTTCTGGGGTCTCTTTTATAAGGGAACTAATGTGCTTCTTAAGGGCTTCACCCTCATGACCTAATCACCTCCCAAAGGCCCTGCCACCTACTATGATCCCATTGCATGTTAAGATTTAACATATGAATTTTGGGGGTACACAAACATTTATTCACAGCGATGACCTTCAAACCCTTTCCAGATATCACTTAGTAGTGGAAAGAGAAGAACTACTGTGAGAGTTTTCTCCCCTCCCACAATACTCTTCTCCTAACTTCACACTGCAGTTAAAACTCACCCTTTAGCCTGAAATGGAATCTACAAAGCATCCTTACTAAACCCATCTGAAAGCCCTTTCTCTTTTCTTTCATTTTATTCCTTTCTTCCTTAATTCACTCAACCAACTAAAGTTTATTAAGCATCCATAACTTATAGGGAACTATACTAGGTGCAGAGGATACAGTGCAGAATAAGAGCAATATGGTCCTTGCCATTGAGGGAATGATATTCTCACCTGGTGATCTGGGACTTTCCTGGCTTTAGCATTGAAAGTCTCATGTCCTGGGAACTCCTTCAATCCTGGAGAGACCAAGACAGTGGGTCACCTTAGTCTGATGCATAAATGATAATATATAAGTTATGATGCAATTATAGTCATCTGAGGATTGTAGAGGTGCTCTGAGTATGTAAAACGAGAGAACCACATCTGTGAAATCACAGAAGGCTCCTCTGAATTTGCGGGCTTGTGAGCTGAGATTTAAACGATGACACTGTGAGGGAATTCCAGGGCAAGAAAAATCACATTCAAAGGCTCTGAGGTGAGAAACACTGTGGCAGATCTGAGAAATTTAGGATGATCTTATGTCTTGTTTTACCTGGAAGTGTCCTGGTTATAGCCTATTGCCCTGGCCTAATTAATCATGACCCCTTTCACTCTCACAAGTGTCTTGGTTTGAAAAATGACATACATGTTCACCCCAGAGAAACTCTAAGATGTCCCTGTGGCTGGTACAGAGGGACCCAAGAGGTGCAAAGGAGGCTGCTGAGGTGTCAGAAAACCAACTTTTCAGGGTCTTGAGGAAAATTCCAAAAATTTGGGATATTACGTGTCTATCCCTAAGAAATACGTATACACTTGAAACTAATATAATATTGTAAATCAACAATACTTCAATATTTTAAAAAAAGAAATATGGGAACAGTGAGAAGAGTCATACACAGAGAAATATCATGATCACATGTAAAGGTTAAACACAGTAAATGCAAGAGTGGATGTGAGAGTTCCATTTAGCAGAGCTTTTATTGTGATCCAGGCCAGAGATGACAGTGACTTAGATTAGGGTGGAAGCATCAGCAATGGAGCTAAGTAGATAACTCATAAGATACTTAGGAGGAATAATTGATAGAACTCAGTATGGTAGCTGAAGGGTCAAGGGAGTGGGGGAGTCAGGGCTGACACAATTGGCCACCCGGGCTGAACAGAACTGGAGGGTGTCTGCGTGGAAGACCATGAAGGCTGCATTGAAATTCGAGCATTCTTGGCAGAGGCAGAGGAGAGGGAGAGTCAAGGATGATGGCCAGCTTTCTGGTATGAGCCACTGGCTGGACAATGGTGAAATTTAGGACAGGGAATCTGAAGGAGATTCAGAATCTCATGTCATCATTTCCGAAATACTCTTATAACATGCAACAATCCTTACGATTAATTTTGTCAGGCTTATCTCTTAGTTATGTGCATGTTTTATCTTGCTCTTCCCCTGACACACCCTAAGCATACTATAAATCCTCATGAGCATAGACCAGGCTGGATTCATCTCTCTGACCACCACAGAGCCTAGCACAAGATCTGTCATGAGGTAGCATAGGCAAACTCTTAGAAGAAGGTGGACAAATGGGCAGGTAGGTAAGGGGATTAGCTTCTGCAAAGACTAGACATATAAGAGTGAGACTGGTGACAAGGCTGTATAAACTAATCCCCAGTCAGTGTGACTGCATACACCAATAAAACGTCCATAGTAAACATTTTAGGTTTTGAGGGTCATACGCCATCTCCTGTCACTTCTCTTTTCTGCTGTTTTGATGAATGAGCAGCCCCAGACAATGTGTAAACATATGGATCCTGAAATTCAAATTTCATTTAATTTTCGCATCACCTAATATTACTAGCCTTCTTTGGATTTTTTCCAACCATTTAAAAATGTAAAACCATTCGCAGCTTGCAGGTAGCATGCCGAACCGTGGACCAATACCTCCATTCCCCTAAGTGGGGGATAGTGCAGAGTCTCATCAGATTCTCGTGAAGAATGATGGACACGCTCACGCCAAACACCTTCCCTTTCTCCTTGTCTCAAAGACAAGGAAGATATTTACAAACCCATGACTCTGATTTCTTAAACGATTTCTTTTTCTTCAAACTTCTTTGAGGGCCTTCTTTCTCTCTGCTTTCTCCACGTCACTTTCTTTTTTATTGTGCAAGTTTGTTCTCTCACTAATAAATTTTACTTTTACTACCAGAAGCGCTACGGGGTTTGACATTTTTAGTGAGGATGCTGAGATTTCCCCAGATTTTGTTTATCACTTGCCTTTTCATAACCACAGACAGCCTCAGCCCTTCCTACATGAAGGATTGATGCCTACACAGCATGACCTACACCTGGAAATCTATTAACAATTAACAGCCAGTAAAAAAAGACAACCCAAAGATCCAGACTGCCAGCTTCACGGGTGGGAGGAGGCAGATTAAAGTGCTAACGATGTGCACAGGATTTAATATTTTAACATCTGTGCAGTGGCATGTGAAGCTCTACACTGGTTATAAATACAATTTGTTTGTTTGTTTAAAGAGAAATACTGTTCCATATGCATGATCATTTCTAAAACTAAACTAAGCCATGCATGTGAGGAGAGTGACAGTCATTCCTGCTTGTTTCATTATAGGTCAATTAGACCAAGGCTGGAAGTCCTCTCTTAAACACACCTCACCAAATGTGTTTCTGCAGAATTAACTTGTGCCCAGCAGTGACTGTACTCCTGTCTGGTGTATCTCTGTATGGGAACAGTACCTCAAATCAAGGATATGCACAGCTGAAAAAATGATATAAACTTTGACTCAATAAGCAGAAGAATTGGAGTAGCATCAATGAAACCATTTTTTTTTCCAGATCTAGACTAGGTGTAACTCATGACTGCTTATACCAAGATTTTGGAGGGCAGCAGCTATGAATGCAATGGAGATAAAGAAGGAAAATGGGGAGATTCACTCTTTTCTCAAGCCAGTCCATATTCAGCCTGTCACAGGGTAGGGATATCTCTTTCCTTTTAGTCTTTGACACCAAAAAATAGTTGGTCACCATTGCTCTGGAATACAACCCTTTATGTGGGAGACAGCAGGAGTGGCAGGGGGAGTGGAGAGGGGATGGGAGCAATAGTGGACATCGTGCAAGATCCCTTCTCCCCCTTTTCCACCACAGAGAAGACCTGTGAAGATAACCAGCAGCTACCGTCTGCTAACCAACAATCTAGGACTTCTGGGAATCTCTACTATTGGAAAACTAGAGCTTGATGTATAGCCCTATATCTTAATAGACCCATCTCTGCAGTTGGCTTCTTTGGCATGTTGTGGGACCAGTTGGAGAGTATTTAAACCCACAAGTCTCAATCACATTAAAATGAGCCCTGGCAACCAAACTGAGGCATGCGGATTTATTTTTTATTTTTAAAAAATATTTATTTATTTATTTGGCTGTGCCGGGTCTTAGCTGCCGCACGCAGGATCTTCGTTGCCCTGTGCGGGATTTTTAGTTGCGGCATGTGAACTCTTAGTTGCAGCATGTGGGATCTAGTTCCCTGACCAGGGATCGAACACGGGCCCCCTGCATCGGGAGCATGGAGTCTTAGCCAGTGGACAACCAGGGAAGTACCAGCACGCAGATCTAAAAGGCAGCGAGCACAATCCTGCCCCATGAGCATGCCTGGTGTAGTCCTGATGTCCATGGTGAGGATGGAGGATGCATGCCTACTGTGTGATGCATCTGTGGCTGTGGCAGAGCATTTGATTCACCTCAGTTGTCACAGACGCAGGCTTGTTAGATAAAAGGGCTGCACTTCTTCCCGCACCCTTCACTGGCCTGTAGAAATGGACCATTTTCTCAAACTGCTAATGCCAAAAGTCTTCAGTGGAGCCAAGGGAAGGAATAAAAAAATTAAAAAAAAAGAGGTTTAAAGGTATGCTCTGAATTTGCTAATAGGCATGCATGGTCCTTTTGGAACCAAAATAGAATTTTTGATGAATTACCTCGTAGCAAATTTGAAATATTATATTAGCCTGGGGGCCCCAACAAGCCATAATTCACTCCACTGGTGAGAACAAATCTCATTTCCACATTCATTCCTTTAAGCTCATTATTGACCCGGGGGAAAATGCTAGCCGGGAGCAAGTTCTAATAAAGACACTGGCGGAATCATTGCTATAGTACTAAATGCAATAATAAGCAACATGCCACTTGGTGGCAATGGCCCCCTAGACCTGCAGAGACCCTGGAAGGCAGCTTCTGAAGGACTTAACTCTCCATCCAGAGCAGAACAGGACATCCAAGGAAATATTTCATTATCTTATGTGATAATCTGTCATAGAAGAATCACTCTGGCTTAAATGGTCTGATTGTCAGCTTGTCTTCAAATGAGCCATTGCTGAAAATTGATTTTTTGATTAGAAAAACCCTGGCAGATGCAATAGAGGAATAAAAAAAATAAATAATGATAACTTTGGGGTCCGAAATACCTAGATTCAAATTTTAAATCCAGGACAAATTTTATTCCCTCCTTAAGACTCAATCTCTGCCACTAGAATTATGCTTTCAGCTAAACATAAGTTACCTGTGGGCAGGGTCCATGTCTTTGTTTGTTGCTACATCCTCACAGGCCTTATCATATAATAGATGTTCATTAACTACACATCAAATGGATCTATCTTGAAGGACTGTTATAAAGATTGAGACCTAAGATATGTAATCCTTTTGGCACCTTGCTTAACACGCGACAGTTCACAACATATCCAGAACAAATTAACTGCTGGTACAAGGCCACTGGTGGAAAGGCCACAAAAAGAGCTTTTAATGAAAAATCCAACCAAACTGAAGAGGTCTGCCAGCTGCTGTGGTTCTGGCAGGAAGGGGCCAGGTCCAGGGAAGTCAAGAAAGGGAGACAGGACACCTTGAAAATGCAAGAGGGACATTTAAAAAGAGCCAGTAATGCCAGTTAGGGAGCTGTGTTTGCTAAAAAAATCTTCAGCCTTAATCAGCGGATTGGAAGGTTTCTCTGGGGTTCCAGAGTATATCTATGTCTAGGCAGGTAAAGTCAAATAAAAAATTAAATCACGTCTCTAGAGAATCCACCTAATCAGCTGGTAGGAGGGAAGCACACATGTGCCTGGAAAGGCGAACTGTCCTAACTTGTTTCTCCTCAACCCTCACTGCCCTGACCCAGCCCTTCCACTTCAGGCTGGCCAACTGGTCCCCAACATTCTCTGTGACCATATGATGACTTTCTCATTCCCCTGTGCTTGCTCTTCGAGATTGTCCCTGCCAATCTAATTTCTACATAGTCTTTAATCCTGAAATAATCTATACAACATTCCCATTCGTTGTATGAGAGGGAGAGAGAGAATCCTAGTACAACAGGGTTATTCTCATCTCTTCTCAATCTTTATCACACCCTGTCATTTGCTTCTATACTGCGAAGATTTCTCTCATTGTTTATAACGTATATATCTTGTTTCCTGAAAGGAAACATTACTTCTCCAAACCAGGAACATCTATCTCCCTGGCGTATATCCTCCACCGTCTGGTTGCTCACCCGTATGACCCAACAAACACCCATGCAATAAACGGTAAAAGGAAGTCAGCAGGTACCTGGTTCACAGTGTATTGACAGGAACGAATGACCTTTGTGTGATTCTCTAACTTTTCACAAACTTTTAGAAAAATGACAATATGCAAGGCATTCAGAAGGAATGTCAACAGCATCTATGCATATACACATAAGCATATACCTTAAATACACACACACGCACACACACAATGAGGTTATATCTCCACCTAGTCATTCTCAGAGGCAGGATTCCTAAGCAGGATCTGATTTAGATTCTGACTACAATCAACTCCTGTGAGCCAGGGCTGCCCATACAAGCAAAGCACCTTGGGAAAGAGCCCTGAGCCTCTGTAGTAGGATCAAGGCTGTCCCACGCCCCACCCCCCAGCCTCTGGTGCTGATTCTCTGGGCTAAGTGCTTCTCCAGTTGACTGCTCCCAACCTTTTCCCCTCTACTCCGTTCGTCCTGCTCAGTGGGTCTTTTAGTTTGGCCCCTCCAGCCCTGCCATCCCCCCATAGATAGGGATGTCCCTGCACTACACAAACATGCATCTCCCTTTAACCTCACACACTCTGAAATCTACACATTCAAGTTTCCATCGTCGTTGCCTCCTCATTCAGGAGAGAGAAAAGACCAAATGGTTACGGGTGCTTTAATAAGGAACTGAGGGCTTACCTGGTGGCGCAGGGCTTGAGAGGCCGCCTGCTGATGCCTGGGACATGGGTTTGTGCCCCGATCTGGGAAGATCCCACATGCCGCGGAGCGGCTGGGCCCGTGAGCCATGGCTGCTGAGCCTGCGCGTCCGGAGCCTGTGCTCCGCAACGGGAGAGGCCACAACAGTGAGAGGCCCGCGTACCGCAAAAAACAAACAAAACAAACAGAAATAAGGAACTGATCATCCTTCCCTGAGAAATGAGGAGAATGACAAAAAACCAAAAAAAAAAAACAATCCATCTGCTTTCTGATTGCCAGAATGGGAATATGGGTGAGCCAGGGGACAGAGACAGCTGAGTTTGTTGACACAAAGAGCAAAATGGAGAGTTCAGAGAGTTCCCCTCTTCACTCCAGAATTACCTACTGGTCATTTCCCCTGTCATATTAACTGTGAAATGCATCCAACACTGGACGCCAGATAAGGAATCCATATAAGCAAGGAAACATTTCCAGACATCAGAATTGACAGGAAACAGAGGGAGTAACAAAAGAATAGAACCGTATATACATGCAAAAGGGAGGGTGACTTCTAGCACAGATGGTTGCCAACACGGAGCACGTGGATAAGTGATTATCACAAAGTTGAAAGAAGCAAGTCTAGGGCATATGTTATAGCTAAAGTCCAACAGGGGTGCAGATAAGATATCAGGACAGACGATTAGGGAATTAATTAATTAAGACTCTGTTTATACTTCTATTGTCAGTGCTAATTATTTGTCGGTTTGAGTAAGCTCCTCTGTCTTCCTTAGAGGCTGTCAGCGAATGATAACGTACTTGGATTTCCACAAGTATCTCTTGTTGTTTCCAAGGATTGTACTTGCAGCATTAGCTCATATGTTCACATAATGGCACTAATAATCAAGGAACACATACTCACTGAAGCTAAAAATGCTTTTTTTCAACAAAAGTGTGTTACTGTTCTTCCTTGAGACTTTGGCTTCTGTCTGGTTTTTGGTACATCGGGGTAACCAGAGAAGACGAAATGGTTAGGTTCTTTGGAAGAGGATGAGCTAGCAAGAGATCCCTCTGTGAAGAATGTGCAGACCATCAAATCCATTTTACAAATGACACCCCTCCTCTGTCCCTCTTCTGCCCCCACTCAGGCATTCATAATTCCAGTAGCACATCCTGGCGGGAGATCTGGTTTGGAAATCTTCCAGTAAGGAAGCCTTCCAATGAGGAACCAGTGATAGAACTGGTATGATCATGCCTCTGATTAATTTCTACCTTTAACAAAAGAGTAGCTGCTATTCTACTGTTGATTTCTTACAGCTGGCCTCAGACTTACAAGCAGAAGGCAGCATGTGTTTTAACTTCTGCAACCCTGTAAGAGTCATCAGGATCTATGCAGTAGGGGAAGGGGTGGGTGCAGAGACTGGAAAGAGATAAATCAAGGTCTGTATCAGCAATGCCTTAGGAATATTCCTGGAGAGAGAAACTGAACTTCTAAAATGGAAAGAAATAAGGAAGCTAGATTCAGCAGTTTTGATTACTGAATGAAAGGGTATGTGTAAATGGGAGGGGAAAATGAAAGAGACAAGACTGCTGGAGACCAAAAACATGCAGTCATGTGAAATTTGATCCAATTTCACTCTAGGGTGTTATTTTGGAGCTATTTATAACTTTTTAACCAATAAATAACAAAAGAAAATCTAACCCAAACTATCCTCCTTTAAAAGCTAGACCTGAAGAAATTGACATTTTTTTTTCCTTTTTAAGAAGTTACTTTGTTTCCTTAAATGGAAAGTTTTCTGTGGTACATCTTATTTTAGAATCTCTAACTTTATCTTCTCTTTTTCCCTACCTAAAAAAATTTTTGAACTGTTGGTAATTTGTGAATTTTGTTATTTCTGGCCTCATTAAGATTGGCCATTAGTGTCAAATGCTAAAGGTGGTGATTCCAAAGGAAAAGGAATGGAGTCGCATGTCCATATAACCCTTAGAAGCGCACAAAGATGAACTGAAGGAGAGGCAAGGGGGGGGAGGGGTGGAGGAGGACAAAATCTCACTGTAGAAGCAGATAAAATGACAGGAAGACTAGAGTTGCCATCTGCTGGAGGATAGAAAGAATGACATTTGACACTCACTATTTGCAAGAGCGAAGGTAAACTCAGTCAAAATAATAAAACTCCAAATACTGTGTACTGCCAGTTAAAGGATAAAAAATTGGGAAAGGGGTGTTATTATTTCAGCATGGCAGTCTTTGAATAATGTAGAAAATATATGGGGGGAGTAAAACAATAGCATCCTCTTTTCTTAACTTGCATTCTGCATGCTCTTAAAAGGGATGATGAATACTGCTTTATATGCTTTCAAATGCCAGCATGTTCCTTCAACGTGTATTTCTCACTTTCACCACTGCGACTTTGAAAATAAAATTGATGATGGGGTTTCTTCTATAAGGATGCCTAGTCATTGCTTCCAGATTTTCTTTCTGCTTATGTAACATGGCCAAATGCATGAAGCTTACTCAAGTTCAATATAGAGAGCACTGGACTGGGAGTCAGGATGGACAGGTGGATAATCTCAATTTGCCTACCAGCCACCAATATAATTGTAAGCCAATCACTTTATTCCTCTGGGCCTAGGTAGTTTAAGCTGTAAAATTATAAATGATATGGAAGATGGGCTGCAGAGTTTAAAGGATCTCTGAGGCCCTTTTTAGTTCTCAAATTCTGTGAATCTATAAGCATTTCAAACTCATTCCAAGCTCACTTATAACATGAATATTCAAGCTAAATTCTTATCATTGCTTCTACGGAATGCAGCAAAACAGTATCTAATGGCTCGATCAATCAGCCAAAACCATCTTCCTTACCAATGAAGGGAAAGATGTCTTCCCCCTTTTCATATTGTAGAGAAAGAGCCATTTATTTAAACTTGCTATCTCTGACACTGTTCTTGTGGCAGCAAATGCCATAGAAAGTTCCTGAGGGGGGAGGGATAAATTAGGAGGCTCGAATTAACATATACACACTGCTATATATAAAATGGATAATCAACAAGGACCTACTGTATAGCACAGGGAACTCTACTTGATATTACATAATAACCTATAAGGGAAAAGAATCTTAAAAAGAATATATATATGTATAGAATCCCTGCATCGCCACGGAGGTTTTCTCCCTCAGCATCACCCTAATTGCTTTCTCCACTCGGAGTGCCCTGCCCTGAGGCTGGAGCCTCTGTACCATTAACCCTTTGAGGCCACATGGTCTGTAGATGGTGCAGAAATGGGGTGGGGGTGTTACTAATAATGCCACCTTCATTTAGCTCCTAGTGTAGGCCCTAAGAAGTGGAAGAGTCCAGTGTCAGGAACCCTGTGGGCATGCTGTGCATCCTTATATAGATATAGATATATAAATTTATATATATAACTTGAAGTATAGTTGACATGCTGTAAATCAACTATACTTCAGTTTAAATTTTTTTTAAAAAAAGAAAGTTCCCTGATGAGGAAAAAGATCCATGAAAACAGCTTCAAGAACCACAGAGTTAGAATAGCAAGCAACCTAGTAGATCAGAAGTGGAAACTGAGGTTAAGGAACTCATCCATACTGGTTTGGGACCAAAATGGATTTAATCATTTAATTGGCAAATTCTTCCTTACCCGAAACAAACCCATCCTTCTTTCTGAAGCTCTAAATCCTGCATAACTACAGCATCCAAGTCAGGATACGCTTCCTCTCCAACCAATGCTTCTCCAGCCCAGAGTGAGTCCTCCCTCGTTTGGAAACACTGGTGTTTAATATTTAAATCCCTCACTTATCAATGAGCATAGATGGCTTATTATTCATTTATTCATTTGACAAATATTTAATGAACACATTTTTGAAGGCTTACGTTCTTTTAGGTGGAACAGAAGAGTTAAACCCATTTTCACGAAGCTTATATATTAATGGGAGATGGGGAGAAACATATATAAATAGGAAAATATCCAACAGTAGTATGTGCCATGGCAGATCATTAAAACAGGGTGGTATGAAAATGATTTGATACCTTTTTTTAGATTGAGCGTCAAGGAAGACTTCTCTGAGTAAGCGCCCACTAAGTGGGGACTTGAGTGACAAGGAGATGGCTCTTTCTAAAATGGTACAGAATGGCATTTGGGGGAAAGAAATCAAAGGAAGAAATGAGGCTGGAGTAAAATCAACAAGCGGGATAGTGAGGAAAGATGAGGTGAGGGAGGTGAGCAAGATGCAGATGATTGGGGGGTCTCAAGGTCACGCTGAGAAATGTAGATTTTATTCCAAGCATTCTGGGAAGCTAAGCAAAGAACTGAGTTCTCTTTTCATGTAAATCAGTCTTCCTGACCTCCAAGGGTTAACCTCTTACTTTTAAAATTATTTTTAGAAAATTTCTCACGACTCCTAGGAGGCCCAAACCTTTGTACATAGAAGGCTTTTTAATAAACTGCTGCTGATTGGCTGACCGGTTGGCTAGTAACATGAAATCTTTAAGTTAGATAATATTTTAAGTAGGAGCTTCACCTCGGGGCAGTCAGAGGTCAGGATGATTGCAGCCCTCAAACTCAAATCCACAGGAAGGCTGAAGAAATGAGCTCAGCGTGGAGGCAGCTGCCCTCAGACACAGCCTATGACTCGCAGCCCTGATGTGTGACAATGCCTCACGCTGCCCGTTAGGAACGAAGGGAGCACCTTTTGTCGCCTCGTCACAGAGCAAAGCAAATCCTCCTACTTTGAAGAGAGGTTCTCACAGGGTCTTTGTACTCACGTGTCACACAGCTATAACTGAAACTTTGGAACAGGTATATCTGTAACAATTCATGGTGATCACGCTTAAAAAAGTATCTCTGGGTAAAACAGCAGCCTGAATAACAGGGAGGATTAATTCAGAGAGGTTATTCCTTATTTTCTCTTTTAATACATGGCCCATATTTATATGTTTTTCTTTTGACTGGACAGCCATCTTTAACTGCAGCTTTAAGGGAAGCAAGTATAATAAAGAGATTGTTAAACATTATAAAAACAAGAATGCTTCTAATATTAGCTGAGAGTAACCTGACTTATTTTTTACCCTGAGCTACAGAAAAAGCAAATCCCTTGTAATTAGAAAAAATAGGGGAGAGGTCATCGTCCTCCTTCTACCTGGCCGCTCGTGGTCTAAAGAGGTCCTCTAGGCTATGACAGGAGGAACATATGTCTTGGAAACCCAGGTATATGCCAGCATTTTTAAAATCCTATGTGATACTGGGGGTGCTAAGAAGTACATATGCATTCACTAATAGAAGAGAAAAAGAAAGAAGAAAAGAAGGAAGGAAGGAAAGAAGGAGGGGAGGGAGGGAGGAAGGGACAGAGGAAAGAAAGAAAAGAAAGGAACTGGCAGGTATGGAACACTGCAAGAGAGAGATCACAGATGAGAGACCACCGGTGCTATTTAGAGGCAGAGACCATAACCTCCCAAGCACAGAGGACAGTGCCTGGCGCATGGTTGGGGGAGAGGGGATAGTTGGGGGAGGGAGAAAGAGAAACGTGGGAGGGAAGGGTGGGGGAGAGACAGAGAGAGAGAGAGAGAGAGAGAGAGAGAGAAAAGTGTGGGTAGAGAAAAGAGGTGAATTTGAGAGACAGCAGGCAAGCCAGAAGGAAAGAGAAATAAGAGGAAAAACTAGAAATGAAGAGGAAACAAAAGAAAACATCTAGGCAATTATTCCCAAATTTGCATGATTATCAGAATTAACCCGAGGGGATCAGCCTCAAAATACCGATTTCCAGGCCCTATCCCAGATCTATTATTTCAGAAGCTGGGGGTGGAGTTGAATTGTAGCCCCGGAATCTAACAGAAGTCAAACCCCAAAGCTCTCCGCAGGTGATGCTGATGTGCAGGTAGATTTGGGAACATGCTAAGGAGAAGAGAGGAAAGATGTGACTGGAGGGCAGTAGAGGGGCTGCTGCCTGCACTGAGCCTGGAGGTGGCAACTGTGGCGCTGCCACAGGGCACCCACTTGTCTCCGAGCACATGGCTCATCTACAAGAACCAGAGTTCTTCTCCTGGTAGAAGTGGTACCCAACTTCTGTTCCCACATGACATGCCCTTCAGTGGCGTTTGGAACAGCACGTGGCTGACCACGAAGGGAACTACTTGGGAAGCGGAGTTCTCCTTTGCCCGTGCCCGGGGGCGGGGAAGCAGCTCTGGCCGGCCAGCCAGCTCTGGGGTTGCCAGGGGGCCCAGGGTGGTTGTGGAGTTTGGCCCCGGATTAGCGCCGATTTGTGAGAGAATCTCTCCCAAGTGCGGAGGAGCTAGCAAAAGTGACTTGGTCTCGGAAAACGACCAGGTGGCAATGGCAGCCATCTAGCCTGACACGCATTTCCGATCGTCATGGTAACGCGCGCAGCGGCCGGGATGCGGCGGGGGAAGCGTGGTTGCGCTGGGACCTGGTGGGCACTTGGGGCCGCCACCCCCTCCCCTCGCGCCGCCCGGAGCCGCTGGAGCCCGGAGGCGGCAGAGCCATGCGGGGAGCGCTGCCGCCCAGGCAAGGGTACAATTGCCTCTCGGGATGCAGGCGACGTGGGCCCGGATTATGTGTTACTATGACAATGGTAAATAGGTTCACTGGCTTTCAGAGAAGTGGCTACGTGCAGTTTGAGCGGCGAAAGGCACAATCTCCCTCCAGTTCCAGAACACACGTACCCATTCATGGGTCTGTTTTCACATCGCAGAAAACGAGGGGCTTAGGAAAGCCACTGAAACACTTAGTTTTAGTCACTGGGCATTTTCCTTACAGTGACCTATACTGAATTTGATTCAGTGGCTCCAACTAATAATTTTTTTTTTTTTTAAAGCCTGGTAGTAGAAAGAGGAGAATGAAGTATGCTTATCAGATGATAATTAATTTGTTCTCCAGAAAAAAAAGAAAAAAAAGAGCTAAATGTCCCGATAAAGTGGTTCTGTGAAATTCTATACATACCAGGAATGTCTCAAATATCATCTTTTAAAAAGACAACCACATATAAAATTGTGATTGGTTCTGCTGTTGCTTCCAACAGGGATATCCACTCTTTTCTGAAGCCTGTTACACCTTTCAAAAAAGTAAACTGGAAAATGCAGAGCACCTTCAGAAGGGCTATAGCTTTTCCTAGAGTATATATTATCTACCATGTCAGAGCCAGCCTACAAAACATGTTAGCAGAAATAAGGTATTGATTAAATACAGTCATAGTAAACATGAAACTTACATTAATATTACCCACCACTGGGGATTTAGCATTTCATCATCCATCAGAGCCTACGAATGCATGTATACACACATCTATAAACAATAAACCTTGCCACAATTAACAGGATTTATATAGTCTTTTAAATATTAGAAAAGACAGGTTTTTTAAAGCCCACTATCATATACTTAAAAAAAAAAGATATAGTAATTATCCTTGGTTGTGGTTCATTTGCATAAATTTTATGAATTCATTATATACCACAAATTATTTTAAAATATGCGGTTCAATAAACAAACACACTCAAGAGAAATCACTGGTTGATTCTAACACACTTCTTTCACTTCATTCCTACATGCACTTTCCCCAGCATCTGTACTTTGTCCAATTAATACTCCCCTGGGTGTATTTCTGTTCCCACCAGTCAGACTTGGTCCAGGACCTCCTCACTTCCAGTCATGCCTGGAGAACCATCATAATATGCTTTCCCTTGTGCCATCTCCCCCATTCCCCCACCACGTGGAATCACCAAACCCTCTCAATTCAAGTCACACTTTCTTGTTTGTCCAAGAGGCCTTTCCATTCTACTCTAACCATGGTAAATATTTACTTGGTAGGTTTTGAGTTCTTCCATGTTATGTCAGTTATGGACTTTTCTTATATTGATTCTTTTATTCATTTTTATATATGAGCATGTCAAAGAAACTACTATGCTGAATTTATCTTTATGTCAGCTACAGTGGCTAGCACATTTAAAAAAATACTTGAATGAATGAATGAATGAATGAATATTAATGTTCATAAGGCACACTGAGTCCATAAGGCACTGAAAGGGATGGGATCTTAGAACATTAATGAAAGGGATCTTAGAACATTAATTAGAACATTAGAACATTAATGAATATTATTGTTCATAAGGCACACTGAGTCCATAAGGCACTGAAAGGGATGGGATCTTAGAACATTAATTAGAACGTTAGAACATTAATGAATATTAATGTTAGAACATTAATTAGAACATTAGAACATTAGAACATTAATGAATATTATTGTTCATAAGGCACACTGAGTCCATAAGGCACACTCTGATTGACTCAGCTGCTTAGAGGAATTCCTATGGTTATCTTCCTCCTCTGCCCCTTCAGAGACATCACCTCCCTAACGGAATGAAATGTGGAGATGTGGTTTGTATCCTGATTCAAATATACTTCAAAAAAAAAAAAAAAAATTTGAGGGATAATGGGAGGTATCTGAATATGGACTGTGTATTAGTAATATTAAGGAATTATCATCTATTTGCTAAGGTGTGATAATGGTATTATGGTTATAAAAATGTTCTTTTTTTGAGATGTATATTAAAAATGTTTAGGAAACTAACAGTATATGTATCAGCAAGTTTATTTCATTAAAGTTGTTCTATAAAGCAAGAACATTAATCCCATTTTATGGATGAAGAAACTTAGGTCCTGACAGTTAACATACACATTTATCCTTGAGCTGTTTAAAATTATTAAATGGATGAAATATAATTCCCAAGATTAAGACAGTAGGTAAATCTCAGAATCAAAGCAAAATTATTCCCCGACATTCTGATTATTACTTTAACATGCAATTCTTCCCTTATCTGTTCCTGAACAGTTGGGTGGAAAACATTGCCTCATTTCTTACGAGCAGGCTAGAGGAAGAGCTGCTCTCCCTGCTGCAGAAGAGACCCAGTTCATGAGTTGTTATTGTCTTTATACAGAACATCAAAAATTTCTGGAAGGCTTTTAAATATGTTTCATTTTAACCCTCCTGACACCACTGCAGTCAGGTAGGTGGTAAATGCCATGTAGTTTACTTTACAGATCAAGAATGCTTATGACAGTTGGAATGATGTTCTAGCTGGCAATAGAAACAGAGTAGATAGAATCCTGGAACTGGAGACCCAGATACAGCATTACTATAGCCACATCAACAAAGTCACACAGTATTGCTTTCCTTTTTCAGCTCTCAGGGTTTCTGAAAGAGCAAAACCATCAAAATAAACAGTACTTTCCTTTCCACATTGGTTGAATAATATCCTGAGCGGTACACTTGGATCTCAAAAAGATTTCAGAAGCCTTTGCATTGTTCATAACAACTATAGGAGAGATGTACTATTCACCATATTATGTAATGAAACAAACTTTGGGCTCAAAGGGATGTGGCAAGTTTGGCAATATGCCTGTTGCATTTTGTGAAACAACTATTTAGTTGTTTGAAACAAAAACAACAATAATAAAATGGTTGGTATCCATCAGCCCTTGTTAGGTCATTGCACTGAAAGGAAGTGGTTGAATTCCATTAAAATCATTTCAAATTTGCAGGCATCCTTCAAACACCGATTATACTGAAATCAGGTAGATGAAATTAAATTCATTCAGAGAATGACTTATCTTTAAAATAAGTAATTACCCATACAGGGTTATTACTATCTGAACATAGTTAAACTGTGCATATGGTCAAAGGAACTCAAGGCAACTGTTTGAGTAGAGAGGGCTACAACCAGACCAGGCTCGTGTCTGTAATAGGGTTTGGTGAAGGATGGGATTCTCCCTTTGACAGCAGCTCCCAAAGAATAGCACTGAACCCCTAACATCCTATCTTCCTTTAATCACCAGTTATGAATTGTTCAACAAACATCCATCAACATTAGCGGTACCATTCTGATACCGCTAATGTTGAATGTCTAGTGTACTAGTGTAAGATGCAACAACCCAATAAAGGTAGAAACAGGTATATCTCCTGTCTGTTTTGCTCTAAGGACTGGGAGAGAATCCCTGCCTAGCTGAAGGCCCTGTCCAAAGGCCTGGCTTCAAGAGAAGGATCCAATATGATTTTTTTATTGGTTTTGTATTTACCCTGTTTCAGTCTATAAGTGGGGGGCAAAAGTGCATCACAGTTAGAAGACCACCCACCACATAAATAGGTTAGAACTAGAAGCCTCTGAAATAAGCTAGCAACACCTTTATACTGAGTGTCACCTTCACTTTCCAGCCCTTGTTATGTACTTTAGAATTTACTGATTCATGAAGGTCAGAGCTGAAAGGGATCTTAGAAATCCTCCCAACCAACTTCCATTCTCTATATACAGAAGAAATGTACCCTAAAACCACAGAGCTAATAAGTGGCAAAACCGGAAATTAAACATGGATATTCCAACTCTATGATCAGGACACACCACTACACCAGAAATATAATCTGGATTTTGCTCTTGAGAAACTTCAACCTAGGAAATGTGGGAAAAAATAGGGAAAGGGGCTTAGAAACAACTAGAGAGCAACTTTAGACAGCATGTAGCAGAACATTTAGTTTGTAGATGAGTCATAATTCAAAGAAAGTAGGGATTAATATGGATTTCTAGGACTGTGATTCCCCACTAATGAATGAAATCTTCAAAGAATGGAGTACTATCCAAAATGTCTTATACATCCTAGTACTTAGCACAGTTAATGAAAGAGTAAGTACCCATGACATGGTAGTTGAATGGACGGGCGGCTATATGGATTTGTGGATGGATAGTCTGGAGAATGGATGTCCTCATAAAGGAAGTGGGATTTAGTAGGGTTAGAATAAGAAGGACAGTGTAGAGGCTATACAGTATTGAAATGAGCATTATTTACTTAAAGGATGTTGAAAAAACAACTTACTTGCAGCAGAAGACACTTACTAGGAAGTAGCATATGATGAATTTAGACACTCCATCTCAGTATCACACAGCTGATCGTCACCTATTCTCATGACTTTACTGGATTATGTTTAGACTGGTGCTGTAAGTGCAGGGAGAGTTTGAGAAACTTGTTGATGAATCCAGACTCCCACACACAAAATGAGATTTCTGAATGTGTGTGGTCGTTGGTATGCTGTCCCATTCTTTTTCTACACAAATAGCAACAGATGGTTGGAGGGTGCCAAGAGGAGTGGGAATCCAGGAGGCAAATTTAAATTGCCCCACCTTCTCTTTTGCTGGGTCTCCTCTGGATGAACCCCAGGGGGAAGGAAGATTGTCGAAGAATTATTTGGCCAAAAGACTGACTGGTATGCAGCCTTCTTAGGTGCCCCATACTTGGATCTAGGGAATGTAGAAACATCTCTTATCACCAATACCAGCTGTGTTAAGTAAGTGGCTTAGGTTTTCGATGCCTTGATTTCCACATATATATTGGGAAAGTGGTAGAATCTCATAGAACTTTTAGGAATAAATGGACTTAATATATTAATGTGCTTTACTTTAGAGCCAGAGATATCACTCTATAAGGTTTGGTGGAGCTGATGAGGAACTGATGAACATTTATGAAGTGAAGATTTATCAAAAGGTACATCGACCCTTTAAGGAGGTTATCTTGTGTCCAACATTCCTCTTGTGTCTCCAATCCCATCACACAGGATCCAGCATGCTAGCTATTTCACATGTTCATGAACATAGGCTTGTTTTGGCCTTAGGGCCTTGGCTCTTGCTATTCCCTCTCCTTGGAGTTCACATCTCCTGGAGCTTTAATTGGCTGCCTCCTACTCATTATTCAGGTTTCAACTCAAATGTCACCTCCTCAAGGAAGCATTGCCTAACCTTAGATAAAGTAGGCCCCTTCCCTCAATTTCTCTCATCCACATGGCTCTATTTTAACTTTCCCTAGCTATTCGGTATCTAAAAATTACCTTATATGTCTGTTTGCTTACAAAGTTCCTCAGTCTTATTCAGAGACTAGAATATGCCTGCATATGTTAAGTGCTCAACAGATATTTGTTAACTCCTAACTGGTGGGCTGATCGATTGACAAGAACAGGGCCCCAAAGCATATACATTGAAAACAGTATTAGTTAATAGCTTCAAAGAATAAGTAATTCTCGTCTGAAAAGAGCAAATACCCAAAGCAGACTTCATACAGAATGACAGCAGTAGGCTTTAGTGGAAAATTTCTCTCTCTCTCTCTTCTCTCTCTTTTTCTGTTCAGCCTTGAGGTGAAAGGCAAACTAAAGGAGAGTGTTGGTCATTGTAACCAGGTTCCTTCACTTAAAACAAAGTCAAAAGTTGAGAAAAGCTCTAGGTCCTTTAGATGCCCATGTCTGTCCTCAGCCTGGTGAAATAAACTTGTATCGTGGAGAGCTTAGCCTCTCCTACATACTCCCCTGCCTCACTTCTGAGGTCCGAAATGAAGGGAATTCAACAAACTACAGTAATGCTTGACTTAGACCAGTGACTTGCACATGCTAGAAGCTTAATAAGTTCCACTGGTCTTATTACTTGTATAAAGGCCTAACAGTACCTAGGGACCTGTACGTTTCCTAGAGATATTTAACTTGTGGTCTTAAGATTGGAGCATCAATTTTTCAACCTTCAGAAAACCAAGATCCAGTTAAGCAACTGCTCAGGAATATAAAAGTTCAGTTTAAATAAGTATGTGCCTAGCTGTTTCTACTTTAAAAATTGTTCTAACGTCTAAATGGTTCTTCCCAGTTAAATACGATATTCTTTAATATTCATGTACTGTTATTTTAATTTTAAATTTCTATTTTTATAGGCAAAGGACAATTGAGCAGAAAAATGTTATACCCTCTCTCTCATGCTGTGAAGCAACCTGTTTTACTGTTTAAGCCTGTGTTTGTTCTGTTTCAATTGTACAGAGGAAACAGTTCTGGCGCCTTTAAAAATCAAAGATCTATCACTCAACAGGAGAACATAGCAACCTAGGAAAGGGAATTATGAGGAACAGAGAAAAGACACAGTGCTTCTAAAACCTTACCGGGCTTATGAATCACCTAGGAATCTTGTAAAAATGTAGATTCTAATTCAAGTATATCTTGGGTGGAGTCTGAGAGTCCGCATTTCTAACAAGCTCTAGGTGATGCTTGTTCCGCTGGTCCTTGTGTTTAAGGATGATGCAGTTTGGGTCACGTGGCTCGAGAAATAAAAATCACTTTAGAGCATTTAGTATTGTACTTAACAGTTATAGTAAAATTAAGCCAGTACTATTTTATTTAACCTACAAAAATGACCCAAAATTCTTCCTCATCCATGCAGAGATGAAGCCTCTTTCTCCTTTCCTTGAGTCAGGATGACCACATGACTAGCTTTGGACAACAGACAATAGCAACCTGCTGGAGGCAAGACCTGAAAAGTACTTGTGCACTGAGACTTGCAGTCTCCTGCTGCTCTTAAAACCCTTCAATCACCACACAGTTGCACCAGAGCTAGCCTTCTGGAGGATGAAAGGCCGCATGGAAGAGAAGCAAGGTCCCCCTGCTAACAGCCTGCCAATCGCCATCCCTTTGAGTGAAGCCATCCTAGGTTATACAGTCTCCAGCTAATTCTCCAGTTAACCACAGTCAAGCTGGCTTATACAGAAGATCTGACCCAACACACAGGACCATGAGCTAGATAAAATGATTGTTGTTTTAACCACTAACGTTTTTGTTTGTTGGCTTTGTTTTATTTTTTTCATGCAGCCTCTAAGATATGAACTGATACTTAAGAAGGAGCAATAAGAGTTTAAGTCAGAGGTGCATAACACCATTTGTGCTTATGATTCTTTTTCCTTCTCGTCTTCATTCTACGTGGTATAATTTTGGTCTCATATAATAGAAATGGATATCAGTAGTTACTGCAATAGAATTTGAACTATTTTTCTGTATTATAATTAAATTTATTTTTACCTTGTATTTCACTATGTTGAATCCTCCTGTTTAGAAGTTAAGTCACGTGCCCAGGTCACACAGTTTGTAAATGGCAGAACCCTGTTATAGCCTAGCACAGAGTCAGAAATTTCAAAAGTTCCTTGCAGTAAGTTATTCAGTGTCTCAATTCTTCTGCTAAGATGCAAATACAGAATTACATTCTGAAGGACATGATCTCCAGCCCTCACCTGTTTCATGTTTGAGAAGGTAATGCTAGGCTCAGTTACAAAGGAATGATCTTACACTGATATGAGATGCCAATGGCAAACCCTCTTGGGGGAAGGACTCAACATCAGCCAGTCCTTGACCCAGAGTCCTTAGACAGACAGCACTGGTGTTGCACTGTTCCTTTGCAGGTTTACTCACTGTTGGGCAGCCTCTCCCAATGTTGATGGTCCTTGACCATCTGGGCTCATCTCAAAACCTGTCAATCTCCACCATATTTTTTCTTTTTCACAGCCAGGTGAAATACCTATTACTCACAGTCTCATGGCCATGACTATATATTAAAAGCTGCTCACTACGGACTTGGGCAGTGTTCCTTACTTTGTGCCTCCTATTGAAGTGACCTCCACCTCCTCTGCTCCCTCCTATTCTTCCACGTTGAGAATCATCACGTTAAAAGAAGCTTTTCAAACTGGTATTCCACAAGCTGAATAACGCCTGCAGTGTCACTTGCTTATGAATAGCATAGGATTCTTAAAAATTAGAATTTGAAAGCCTTTAATCAAACCATGTACTTTGCAGATAGCACAGGCCATATACTCCCTATCACCCAGCTGCTTCCCACATCACAGCACCTTACCAGACTGCAAAGGCCTCTGATTGTACATCAGCTGTATGCTAATCTTTCTCGTCGAGAATTTGCATATACTGCGACCACTATAACTACCAAGCACGTTCCAGGGATTCCCTGATCTTTAGATCCAGATGTAACCTCTGTCCACATCTCTAACTGCTTACTCTTATTTTTTATTTATTTATTTGGCTGCACCTCACAGCTTGTGGCATCTTAGTTCCCCAACCAGGGATTGAACCCGGGCCCTCGGCAGTGAGAGCTCGGAGTCCCAACCGCTGGACCGCCAGGGTTAACTGCTTACTCTTATTTTTTATTTATTTATTTGGCTGCACCTCACAGCTTGTGGCATCTTAGTTCCCCAACCAGGGATTGAACCCGGGCCCTCGGCAGTGAGAGCTCGGAGTCCCAACCGCTGGACCGCCAGGGTTAACTGCTTACTCTTAGCTCTGTAAGTTAGAGTTTTCTTTCACATCTTATTCTTCCTTTCCTCCCATCTACCCTAAATCAATCCATTCATTGAAATCATCTTAAATTGTTTCTTGGAAAAAGCACCATTTAAAAGATTGTCAATCCCATTGCAAAACTATTTTTGTACTTATCCTGTCATGTCCATCTCTCATGTTAATATAGTCAGCCTCACACAATATCTCACTTGGGCAGATATGGGAAGCTCCCAGCTGCTCTCCTTGATTTCAGTATCCTTTTCCCTGCCCTTCGTGTTCAAGACCATCATCAGGATTATATTCCTTGTACCCACATTTTGGAAATCATAATCCAGGTTGAAGGTCTTCCCAATCTGGCTCTGAGCTAACACTCCAGTCTCATCTCTCCACAATCCCCTCTCTTTCATTCCTGTGCTCCAGACACCATAAGCATCTCAGAAGCCCCTGTAGTTTTTTCACAGACTTTGCCTAATGACCGGAGTGGCCTCCCTCTGTCTATCTGGTCAACCCCTCCTCCTTTTCTCCCACCTCCTCTGACTGTCCTTGCTCAATTAGCTAGAGAAATCTCTCCAATCCCAGTTCTTGCTTACATCTCTGCCATAGCATGAATCATACTGCCTTGTTACCCATCACCTCCACTCCAGATCTAAGAATACCTAAGGCAGGCACCACTTTTTATCTAACTTTATCTCATCAGCTAAATCTCCATTTGACTTAAACTAATGAAAAAAAATAAGAACTGCAACAGACATTTATGCTAAATTATTAAAAGGTATTCTCAAGGTGCCTGTGAGAGATTAAGAAGTGGTTCCAGAGAATGGGAGATGATGGAATAAAGACATAAATGCATCCAACTGGTTAATTTACTACAGAAGGCTCACTGCTCATGGATGGTGGGGGATTTCCTATACAAACTAGATCTGTGAAATGAAGCCACATATAAATGGCATTAATGTGTGTGACTTCGAAAGTTTGCACCTTCCTGGGTTAATAATTTGTGCCTATACGTCAATGTAATATAAAGGCTTTTTATATTTAGCTCAGATTCCCCAGGCTATTGATTAGGCAAGAATTCAAACCAGTTAATAAAGTTGATTCAACAAGAATCTCTACAAAGCCAGCATTGTGCCAGACTGCACTAAGAGGAAAGGGGGCAGGTTTATCACTGTAATGTGGCAATTCCAATGCTCTTTGTATATGGTTTCTCATATATGATAGTCTTTCACATCTTTAGAGGTAGATATTAAAGGAGACTAAAAGCAGGAAAATAACAAGTCTTTCCTTAAGGAATTTCATTTTACCTGCAAAGACAAAATTAGCAACATCTGGAAAACAAGATAATTAAATGCCAAGATGTATCAGGGACAGAACTTACTACAGAATCAAATTGGTTCCATTACTTGTGGCTAGGATGAGGAGGTAAGACTTGCTAATACCAAGCAGAAGAACTATAGTTGTCTGGCTATCCCCATAAATTCTTGGGGCCTGACAGAAAACTGATTCTTGCACCAGCATCCTGTTACAGTGTTTGAGATCTAAACCTTAGAATCACTTCTTGGTATGGTGAGAGCCAAGTTAAAGTCAAATATACCTATGGGTTTACAATTAAATAAATGCTTCCTAAGCTGTTTTGGCACATTGGTTTGATGTTAACAGATGTCCCAAATAAGTGGGTGAAACCATGAAAAACAAGATTTCTCGTGATTGAGATAGTGTGTTGTGAATCGCAAAGAACAGAGTCTAGTGCATTTCACAAATATATTTAAACATTCTTACCTCCACAGAGTATTTTAAGTAACATGGCATTAAACTATTTTCAGACATTAAAACCTTTGCAAAAATAATTTGGCTGGACAGCCACTTAATAAGATGCGGCAATGAAATGCTCGTGAGCTCCCAGAAGGAACACTGAAGACCCCAAAGCCCAAACCTCCACCTGCCTCTTCAGGAAGGAGGGAGGAAATGGCAATGGGAAGGAAGGATGGTTCCAAGGCACCAAGAACAGATTCCGACAGGGATCTCAGTCGGTGCCCCAGCCAGATGAAGGAAAGGGAACCAAAAGATGTTTCTATCTGTGTTGTAATGGAGTTTCTCAAGGAGAAGAAGAAAGCAGCAAAAGAGATATTGAGGGTGAAATATGTACAACCTTTCAGGGGGATAATCTGGCCTTATGTATTGAAAGTCTTTTAAAACTCTCCACTCTTTGAATACCAATACTACTTCTGGAATTAAAATTTAAAGACACAGTTGCCTAAATGTACAAGGGTATATGTCCTAGTCTGTTCAGGCTGCTATAACAAACTACCATAGACTTGGTGGTTAAACAACAAACATTTCTTTCTCACAGTTCTGCAGGCTTGGAAGTCCAATGTCAAGGCACCTACAGATTCAGTATCTGGTGAGAGCCTGCCTCCTAGTTCATGGACATCCGTATTCTCACTGTGTCCTCACATGTCAGAAAGGGCCTGAGAGCTCTCTGGGTCTCTTTTATAAGAGCACCAATCTCATTCATGAGGGCTCCACTCTCATGACCTAATAACCTCTGGCAGGCCCCACCTCCGAATACCATCACATTGGGGATTAGGTTTCAATATATGAATTCTGGGGGGCACAAACATCCAGTCTATAGTAGTATATGTATGAGGAAGTTCATCCCAGTCATTTCATAAGAGCTAAAAACCATAAACAACATAATTGGTAAAAAAGGGAGATGGGTAAAATAAATAGAATGGTCTGTAGCCATTGAAGATGATCCTATCAATTTGTATTCTGGATATGGGGATATATCAACAATGAAGAAAAATAGTTACAAAGTAATATGTATAATGTTATCATATTTTTAGAAAATATAGATATATGTGAAATAGTAAAATTCTAAAAGAATATGTACCCAAAACTTAATAGTTTATCTCCAGGTGGTTGAATTTTAGGTGACAATCTTCATTTAAAATATTTTTTCTTGCTTTTTTCTCCCATTTTTCATTTTTCTATAATAAAAAGGTAACACTTAGACATCCATGAGAAATGCATACAGATTGACAGTGATAAGAAAACTGAGGTGTAATATAAGCCAGGAACTGCCTAAGGCTAGCATGTACAAGGGCTTTCTATACTTACTGCCTTACCAACAGTAAAACCAAACTTTATTAAGAGTCCTACTAAGTGCTAAGTACTGAGATAGACACAGACTTCGCATTCTACGTGTTTGAAATCTAACAGGACAGAGAACAAGATTCAGAAGACGTGAGGTTTTTGTCCAAATTCTAGCACCCATCTTGGGCAATCACTTAACATTTCTGGCCCTTCAATTCCTGAATTATAAACTAGGAAATTAATGATACTTGAGTTACTTTTTCAGGATAGAATTTGTGAGTGCTCCAACAGAGTGCTTCTTAAAATTTAATTTTAACCTGGAACTAATGGTAAAATGCAGATTTGATTCAATGGGTCTAGGAAGACACCCTAAACTTCTGCCTTTCTAACATGCTCCAGGCCTGCTAGTCCTATGCTTATATTTTCAAGTTGCAAAATTCGAATATACACGATATCATTGAATTTTCCCCAAGAATCCTTTAAGATAGCCATCCTTGGTCCTATTTCACTGATAATGGAGTGACCTGTGTAGGATCAAACTGAGAGAACATGGCAAAGCAAGGAACCCCAGCTGAAGTCTTTTTATTCCTAATCTCCAAGATGTTAAGGTCCCATTCAGTTCTAAAATACTATAATTAGAAATGGCTGCCACACTCATATAAAGTGAACCACGCCAGGAGCAGTATTGGTAAAGGTAAGCTGCTAATATAGTTCAGAGGAATAAGAGATCACTTTACATGGGAATCAGTTAAAAAATGTCATAGAAGGGAACTTCCCTGTCACTCCAGTGGTTAAGACTCTGTGCTTCCACTGCAGGGGACATGGGTTCGATCCCTGGTCAGGGAACTAGGATCCTACATGCCGCGTGGCGTGGGCAAGAAAAAAAACAAAAAACGTCATAGAGGAAATTTGACATCAGCCTTGAAGGATGGCTAGAATGAAGGCAAGCAAAGATGGAGAGAGTATATACAGCAGTTAGGTATAATATGGCATGATCAGAGCACATGGCAGTGCAGACGAAGCTTATAGAGAGGGGCCCAGGACAGCAGATCAGGCCTCAGGAACTAACCCAGGTATTTATTACGAAAGTCAAAGATAACCCTAAGGTGTTCAGTCTTAGAGGCTAGGAGAATACAGGAAACTAAAGTTTTCAGTATAGCATTGGAAGCCCTTTTAAAAAAAAAATTTATGGTTCATTTAATGGCAAATGGTAATCATCCAATTAACAATGGTTATCTTCAAAAGTTATTACACTAGCTGTGCTGTCATTTCTCAAGGTTGGTCACATACCTAAAGTCATACACACTTCCCACATAAGATGTATCATACAAAGCAGACTTGGTTTATCACCAGTATTTATAAAACCAGGCCTAGGGAAAGAACTAGGTCTGGGGACCAATGGATGGTCTTAATATAGCGAATGTTTGGAAGCCCTTTACCAACTTCCTTCCTCTCCCAACACAGGTTCCATTTGTCCCTGTATATCTTCTTCCCCCGGAGAACTAGGGAATTAATCCACTCATCATGATATATGCATTTCAGTTCCCCATCATAGGTATGCCTTCATGATGCCCATCTCTCCAGTCAGTGAGCCTTGAGTCCTTAAACTACTTCATACACTTTACTTCCTTCACTGGTCCCATTTGACCTGTCAGCTCTTCACATTTGTATGTTCTAGAGACATTTACTCTCAAGCACTGGGCCATATATAATTATTACCGGCTAAGTCTCTCAGTGTCTGCTGCTCTTCCCTACCTAGAGCTCCAGGAGGAAAGCACTAAGTAATTGCATTTCTTTGGTTTACTCCCATGACTTAATATCAATGCAAGATGTTAGGTGTTGCCTTAGTGCTAACCATATCACTACCTTGTTTTAAGAGGAGGATAAGCTTGATAAGAAAAATGACCTTTTTTTAATGTGTTCCTCCTAAGTGGATCTCCCGAGAGAAACCTTACAACCCTCACCCTTTGGCCCCATATACATCTTCAGAGGTGTTCTGTGAAAGGCCAGTTATATGCTGTGTGCCCACAGGAACAACAGAGTTAATTCTCTCCTTTTGAAATTGTGACTCCCACCCTCCTCCCCTACATCTAAACGTTTCCTTTTAAAGAAAAGCCAGTGCTCACTGCTACTGAAAAGTAAAGACAACCACATAAAGACCAAGGTCCAGGCTGGAGCAAGCAATGACAGAACATTAAAATCACCACTTGAATTTGTCTTTCCTTGAACACTGCCAAAGATGACTATCGGAAGGCCAATCCTCAGAATGCATGCTCATTTCAGACTTTTGTCACTTTCACCTCTATGTTCACAAACTATTTTGACTCAAATAAACGAATTGGAGGTGGCCTTCAGTTGAGATGAAATGGGAGACGTACAACATTTCAAGAAAAAAAAACAAAAAAACAACTGCATGTGACCACCCCCCTAGCACCCCATCACAACATAAAGTACCAAGAAGAAGCAAGGAGGGTTTATTATGCAAAGGTTAATGTATCCGTATAAGGTTTAGAAGAGGAGGAATTAATTACCTCTCCCTCCTCCAAACTATACTTCTGGCCTCTCCAGCTGCATCGAGCTTGCTCTTCCACCTCTTAGTTCCAGATTGTGTTTTGGCAATCAGATCCATACTTCACGTACCCCTGAGTTCCTTCCCATTTGCTGAGTCCACGTTTTCAAGATTCTTATCCTTTCTTACCCCACTCCCCAATCCCATGTTGGCCTAATGGCTTGAGGTGCCTTTCTTGCTCAGCTACTATGGCAGTTCAGCAAGATATGCTAAATATCTTTCCCCATACAAACACGGAAAATAACAAGGGTGTTTTTAAAGTGTGTAAAATATCTCTCATCAGCATCCGACGCTGAAGGAGAAGACATTTACCAAAAGAGACCTGTGCTTAGCCCAGAAAAAGAGCTTGATCATGTATATACACAATCGTCACATTACAGCCTGATGCATTAGATGTTCTCACAAGAGAGGTAAAGAGTTATGAGAGATCAAACATGAGGAAAGAAAGAAGTTTATGTGAGCTCTTTCCTCTTTTTTACTTTTTTAGTGTGTTGGACCCTAAGAGGCATGACATTAAAACTCATGAAAACCAGCTATATCAGCCTGCTTTGGTGACTCAAAAGTTGTCGTTTCTCGACTCAACTTTGCTGAAACACTTGATTCATGTTGTTCTTATTTAACCTAATTTGCATTGATTTAATCAGGGCTGGTATGCTTTAAATACATAATAAATTGGGATTCTGCAACTTAGATGACTTAGAATAGCTAAATTTCAATAAAGCTCATTTCAATCTGTTAATGTATACGGTTCTGCCAAGGGGTTTAAAACCGTAGAAAAGATGCAAACTTGCCACATTAGAAGTGGGAAAGATTTAAAGATACCATCCAGATGAAATGATCTGCAGGATAATAACGTGAAAAGCAATATATATATGTACATATGTATTTTTTAATTACAGCCTAGACATATCTTCTACGTTTTGAGTATCATACTTAGAAGAAAGCTCACATATAAATGCAGTGAATTTAATTTTATTTTCCTTCCTTCTTGCCAACACTCAACTCTTTTCTGCCTCTGTACCAGCTCTACAAATCAAGTGACATCCAAAGTGGGACCTCTTCTTGCCCATTTGGCAGGCTCTAGCACCACTTTGCAAGCTGCCTGCATTAGGAGAATTTTCTTCCTAGCAGCCATGGGGATTGGGTGGCTTGTACTCACAATACTGGCTGAATGGTTGGCCAATGTTTACCCCTGCCTGCCCCAGCTCCCCAACCCTTTAGAGTTTATGGCTCAATCAGCCGGCTTGCTGTGAGGAATAATTGTCTTGGCAAGAGGTGAAAACTCTTGATGGTGAAATTGTCTGTCTGTTAAAGTGTTCCGCAGCACCCTGGAGGTGCCAGTGCCCAGTCCAGAGTCAGGCAGGAGGCAAGAGGGCTGGAGAGGTGACTATCAAGAACGGGAAAGGAAGGCCACCACTTTGGTGCGAGACAGAAAATAACCTATCTGTGCCGGTAACAAGCTGTGAGACCTCGGATAATCACCCGATGTCTCTGTACCTCAGTTTCGTCATGTGCAAAATTCAGATTTTCTAATGTCTCTTTTAGCTCCTAAGGCAGCATGTGATGTCTAGGACATTTCAGCTTTGTTTTCTTTCCAATTGAAGGATGCATCTCAGAGATGAATGACCAGGCCAGAGCTCAGAGGAATACGAAACGGAATGATTCATGTCCCTGTTCATAAAACTTTTCCTGAAAAGTACCACTAGTCTTTGGTGACTTTGATTCCACCGGTTAGTAGTGTCTTCAGCTCGAATGTAAGGAGCAACTTAGTTATTTGTCCAAAGCCAGCCCAACCCTGGAGCTTTGGTAACCCACCTCATTCTTATCAATGAGAGCACAACTATAGATAATGTCCACTTATTTTCAGTTCCTAAGAGTCAGATATGATGGGAATTAGAAGTGAGGAGCTGGAAATTCACATTGGATTCTCCCTATTGCCTCCTTGGGCATATTTGTCAAGAAGGTAGGCTTATCCACTCACTTTTTTTTTTTTTTTTTTTTTTTAACAGATGACCAACAGGTCCCTGACAACAGCAATGCAGACCCTCTCCAGACCAGCTGGAACAAGACAGAGCTCAACATAAGAAGCTTAAGGAGCCCATCCATAAATGAGTGTTAATGGAAATAATCAGGCCAAGAACTCTTCATGCTCAGATGATACAATTTAGTAACAGTCTCAAAGATTAAGTACTGGGTGTATATATAGAAAGGGGTAGGCTTCACGAGGGTTTAAACTACCCCTTCTCCTCTCATCCTCTCGCACATTCTCCTGGAGCGGAGTGTACTGCAGTGTTCTGTAATCACCATGAGTAGCACGTCAGGGTCAGCCCTCCCGGTGTCAGACATTAGAATCTTTCTTTAATCCACCCGGGACCCCACAGACATCTATGGAGACTGGTGAAGCCCCAGAGGGATCTCGGGCAAGAAAAACTCCCTGTACACAGACATAGGTTTCTGCCACTCTAGGTCTACCGCCAGGACCAGGATGGCTTTCCAAATCCGCTGAGTTTGGAAAGCATTCCCCCACCCACCACCTAAAATTGCTGGCTGACTGCAGAACTCCATTGCCCGCAAGGGAAAAAAGAAAAATCTCAGCCAAATCCCCACAATCATTGCTTTCCTCTAGCTTCTCTCAAGTTGCTTTTCTAAAGCAAAGGACCAAATGTTGATTTCTCTACAGATTCCTACGTATCTCTTACACGTAGACAGCTTTAAAGGGGGAGGGGGGAACGTTCCCCAAAGGGAAGGGGAGGGCGGAACAGAATATTTCAGTCTCCCACTTGGAAATATCTTGTCGTTGATGATGCTTTTCCAAACCTCCATCCCCCCTCCTTTTTTTTTTTTTTTTTCCTTTTTGGAAATATGGACCAAAAAGCTGAAAGTTATTTCCATTTCATCAAAGAACATATATTACTTTAGTGGCTCGGGAGAATGTTGGTTTTCTGCCCACCCCTTTTCAATCTGCCCAAGTCTGAGGTGCTCCGGGAAGACGCACAATCGTGAGCAGCTTACGACACTCAGTGAGCAGTAGGTGCCGGTGCAAGCTCGCGCCTCACACTGCCTGGCGGAGGGAAGGAGCCCGGGCTCCGGGCGCCGCTCCCCGCTCCCAGCGCCGCCACCCGAGCCGCCCGCCGCCCGCACCTCCCCGCCGCCCGCAAAGCATGAGCGAGCCCGCTCTCCGCAGCCGCCCCGGGCGCGAATGGCAGGCTGTCTCCGCGGAGCAAAAGGTGGCGCCGGTCAGTGGTCCTTTCCAATGACGGACATTAACCAGACTGTCAAATCCTGGGGAGTCGCGAGCCCCGAGTTTGGAGTTTTTTTTCCCCCACAACGTCACAGTCCGAACTGCAGAGGGAAAGGACAGCGGCAGGAAGGCGAAGCCCCGGCTCCCGCACGCAGTTGGGAAACTTGCGGGTCCTAGAAGTCGCCTCCCCGCCTCGCCGGCCGCCCTTGCAGCCCCGAGCGGAGCAGCAAAGTGAGACATTGTGCGCCTGCCAGATCCGCCGGCCGCGGACCGGGGCTGCCTCGGAAACACAGAGGGGTCTTCTCTCGCCCTGCATATAATTAGCCTGCACACAAAGGGAGCAGCTGAATGGAGGTTGTCACTCTCTGGAAAAGGGTGGGTAAGACACTTTTTAATTAAATTCTTTCCCGAAGATTTTTTTTTTTTCCTCCCTTTGCTGCAGCATCTAACATGGACCAAATCACCATCTCTTTGATCTTTACGTGGCTGTGAACTTTCTATGCTGCCCAGCTTTCTGCATGCTTAGAGGTGAACGTGTGGCTTTGGGGAGGGGGGGGGTCCTGCTTTATTTCAATGTATTTATTTGATTTTTGCCCTTTTCTCCCCCTCCCCCGCTCCCCCTCCCTCGGAATAAAATATGATGTAGATTTCTGACCGAGCGCTTCCAATGGACATTCTCCAGCCTCTCTGGAAAGATTCTCGCTAATGGATTTCCTGCTGCTCGGTCTCTGTCTATACTGGCTGCTGAGGAGGCCCTCGGGGGTGGTCTTGTGTTTGCTGGGGGCCTGCTTTCAGATGCTGCCCGCCGCCCCCAGCGGGTGCCCGCAGCTGTGCCGGTGCGAGGGGCGGCTGCTGTACTGCGAGGCGCTCAACCTCACCGAGGCGCCCCACAACCTGTCCGGCCTGCTGGGCTTGTCCCTGCGCTACAACAGCCTCTCGGAGCTGCGCGCCGGCCAGTTCACGGGGTTAATGCAGCTCACGTGGCTCTATCTGGATCACAATCACATCTGCTCGGTGCAGGGGGACGCCTTTCAGAAACTGCGCCGAGTTAAGGAACTCACACTGAGTTCCAACCAGATCACCCAACTGGCCAACACCACCTTCCGGCCCATGCCCAACCTGCGCAGCGTGGACCTCTCGTACAACAAGCTGCAGGCGCTCGCGCCCGATCTCTTCCACGGGCTGCGGAAGCTCACCACGCTGCACATGCGGGCCAACGCCATCCAGTTCGTGCCCGTGCGCATCTTCCAGGACTGCCGCAGCCTCAAGTTTCTCGACATCGGATACAATCAGCTCAAGAGTCTGGCGCGCAACTCTTTCGCCGGCTTGTTCAAGCTCACCGAGCTGCACCTGGAGCACAACGACTTGGTCAAGGTGAACTTTGCCCACTTCCCCCGCCTCATCTCCCTGCACTCGCTCTGCCTGAGGAGGAACAAGGTGGCCATTGTGGTCAGCTCGCTGGACTGGGTATGGAACCTGGAGAAAATGGACCTGTCGGGCAACGAGATCGAGTACATGGAGCCCCATGTGTTCGAGACCGTGCCACACCTCCAGTCCCTGCAGCTGGACTCCAACCGTCTCACCTACATCGAGCCCCGTATCCTCAACTCCTGGAAGTCGCTGACGAGCGTCACCCTGGCCGGGAACCTCTGGGACTGTGGGCGCAACGTGTGCGCCCTGGCCTCATGGCTCAGCAACTTCCAGGGGCGCTACGATGGCAACTTGCAGTGCGCCAGCCCCGAGTACGCACAGGGCGAGGACGTCCTGGACGCAGTGTACGCTTTCCACCTGTGCGAGGAGGGGGCCGAGCCCACCAGCGGCCACCTGCTCTCCGCCGTCACCAACCGCAGCGACCTGGGATCCCCCGCCGGCCCGGCCACCACTCTCGCTGACGGCAGGGAGGGGCAGCCCGACAGCACGCCTGAGCTGGCTACCGTGGCCCTCCCAGGCGGCGAACACGCCGAGAACGCTGTGCAGATTCACAAGGTGGTCACCGGCACCATGGCCCTCATTTTCTCCTTCCTCATCGTGGTCCTGGTGCTCTATGTCTCTTGGAAGTGCTTCCCAGCCAGTCTCAGGCAGCTCAGACAGTGCTTTGTGACGCAGCGCAGGAAGCAAAAGCAGAAACAGACCATGCATCAGATGGCTGCCATGTCTGCCCAGGAATACTACGTTGATTACAAACCGAACCACATTGAGGGAGCCCTGGTCATCATCAACGAGTATGGCTCTTGTACCTGCCACCAGCAGCCCGCCAGGGAATGCGAGGTGTGATTGTCCCAGTGGCTCCCAACCCGTGCGCTACCAAATATGCCTGGACAGCCGGGGCGGGCCGGCAAGCACCAGGCTGGGGTCTCCTGTCTGTGCTCTGATATGCTCCTTGACTGAAACCGCAAGGGGATCTCTCCCAGAGACTTGACATTTTAGCTTTATTGTGTCTTAAAAACAAAAACGAGATAAAACACAACAAAACCCCACCCCACAACCTTCAGGACAGTCTATCTTAAATTTCATATGAGAACTCCTTCCTCCCTTTGAAGATCTGTCCATATTCAGGAATCTGAGAGTGTAAAAAGGTACCAATCATTGATTTTTTTTTTGTAAACTTAAAATGTTTAAAATAAAATAGCATTTACAGTTTTTACAGACTGGTGTAACCTAAATGAATTGTTACCTGGTTAAGAGTGAAGCAACAGTTAGAATTTCCTCCCCCCACCGTGTGTGTATATGTGTGTGTGTGTGTGTGTGTGTGTGTGTGTGTGTGTGTGTGTGTAGGGGTGATCTAGTGGCCACAGGGAAAATCCAGAAATTCAGAAGTAGCCAGGCTCATTTTGAAACATTAAGAAGGACAAACAGCTTATCAGGTGGATGTACCCCACATGATTAAGGACTGTAAAAAGCAAGACCCTTTATATTATATTTGGGGGTGGGGGGGTGCAGTGCAATCTAGCCACTTCAAAGCAATTGAAAGGCAGACTGAGGACTGAGCATCCTTGCTCAGCCTTTAAGGCAGAGATCATTGCAAATGTTTTTTAAAAGGCAGTGCCACACAGTTTTTCTTATGAGCAGGAAACATTTTTGCACTTAATACAAGCATCTTTCAAATCGATTCAAAATCTCACCCCCAAATGCCACTGGTTCACTATTCTACGCCTTTGATTCACCAGACTTAGTAGCATTTGTTCCCTTTTCCATACTCTCTCAAGTGAAAGACCCTCATCTCCTGCTCTCTGTAGTCTGACTCAGGGAAATAAGGCGGAATACAAATGTTCGGTGATGAAAGCTGTGCTTTCTGGAGCATATTGGTAAGACTGCAGCAAGCTGAGGCTCTCAGCAGTGACAGCACACTCCTAGTTGCTCTGGGGAACAGTGGGAAAATCCTACCCTGGGCTGAACTCCTCCCTGGGTGCTGCTTGTAGCAGGAGACTTTAGGGGCAGACGGGATACAGAAGTGATGGGGATGCGGTGGGATGGGGAAAATGAGCTTTTGATCCTATGTTCCAATGTTACTGAAACAGGAATAATTTGTTAACCCAGGACAGAAAAGCTGCCTCTCTTCAGATTGCCCTGTTGTGTGATGCCTGCTTTCCTGTGTTGTCTTAGTTTTTTTCTGTGTTGGAGTCAGTGATTTCCCCTTCCCAACCTCATAGGTTTCCAGGTCCACAGAGGTGTGGGTTGTTTATTGAACTAAATTCAAGAGTGGTAGCAGGTGGCGATGTGGGGAAGGGACAGGGGAGGAGTATGTGTGATGGTCTTTCACTAGCTAGCAATTTAAGCAAATGTGTGATTGAAATAAACTGGCATGAGTGACAGCTGGTGAGCTAATGTTGCCCATGTCCAGAAGTTTTTCTCAAACTCAGGTGCTCACCCCTCTGAATGATCTTACAGACTGGCATCTTTCTTTTTTCCTTTTCTTTTGGGAGAGAGAGCCAAGTCTGAATAGCAGGAAGAGGGATGGGGGGAGAAAACATACACCACCCTCTCCCAAAATGCAAATGCCTCCGGCCACCTACCTAAAAAGGCACAATCAGCTGTTTGAAATGCAGAATGGCATCACCAGGAGGTTTACTTAATCTGAGGGTTGTTAGTAGATTTCTCTCCTACCAGTGGAGAACCCAATATGCCTAAAAATACTGCTTCTAAGAGGTTCTTTCAAGAGAAATATTTTGCAAATGTCTCTAAGATGTTAAGCCTTGGTGGAGAGCTTCTTACACACGCACAGACGCGTGGGTGCGCGTGGGCGTGCGTGCGCACGCGTGCGCACACCCACCTCCCCATAATCTCATTTTCTCTGACCAGGAAACTTCATCTTATTTTGTTTATAATTAAAACATGACTTGATGACACATACCATGCACGCAACACCCATTTAAACTAGTAATGTTCTAGAAGAGAGACGCTTTGATAACTTTGAGGGGGTTTTGGATTTAGTCTAAGAATGATCATTTGGGAATGCCATTGTAAACAGCATCTCACTTGGAGGGTAGGGACTGCAGGAACATCTATAATGAAACCTTAATAAAGAGACCTCCTCTAGGAGACAACAGACCTTTTCTGGAAAAAAAAAAAAAATCCCCCAATTGTGCAACTGAAGGATTCAATTCAATCCTTGGATTCCATGGATTTGATGTGCTCCTAGGAAGGTTCCTGAAATCCAGTGCCAAAAGCTGCTCTGGCTTGGTGCATTAAGGGCGGTGTTGGTGTGCTTACGGGGAAAGCTCCCAGAAGCAAAGCCTTATTGGCAAACATCAGAAGCACAGATCCACCCTACCCCCTAGAAATATGGATATTGGAAACTGGAGAATTTCTCTCCTATCTCTAAGACTTTTTCCCTCTTTATTCTTCTTTTGTAAATGTGGCCATGAGAAAAAGCTAGAGAATAATCATGCTTTGTTATTTGCTGCTGCCACCCCTACCCACTGTATGACTAAACACCACATATGTAGAAGATCTGAAGCCCAAGTATATCTAATGAAATACTATTGTAAACAGGACTCTGTAACCTGAGACCTGGAGAACAAATGATGGTCATGAATACTGTGTTCTTAATTTGTTTGTGTGTGTTTGTGTGTGTGTGTGTGTCTGACTGTCTCTATGCTGTGTGCCTGTATAGGCAAGGAAATATGTTTCCTACACAAACAGAAATTTAGCTCACTTCATTTCATGCTCCTGCACCTCTTGCTTTGGAGAATGGCAGCAGATGGGGGAAGGCAAGAATGAGGGAAATTGGTAGATTTAACTAAGGTTTTATGACCCTTGAAATCTTTTCTTTCTTAAATTAATTGATCTTTAAGCTTCAAGAAACTTGCTCTGTCTGACCCCCTCTAAGGAAACTACTGAGCATTTAAAAGACAATCTGATTTTTTAAAGGTGTAGCACCCTTTTTTTGGTTGTTCTTCCCTCAGAGGGTGCTGATCTCCTTGTCCTGTGCTGTGTGGAAGGAATTTAAGACCTGGGCATTGTCTCTTCCTGGGCATTGTGATGGATTAACCCTCCATTTGCAGTACCTTCCCAGCTGATTAAAGTTCAGCCCTAGTGTAGAGGTTTCTCAAATATTTATATAGAAAAAAAAGTCCTTTCAAATGACAAATGACACTCTCAGACCAGTCTTAGCCCCGATAGTTTTTTTTTTTTAGGTGGTACCAGAGTGAGCAGGTTAAATGAAACCCATCCTTTGGCCTTCACTCTGAGGAAACGCAGCCCCTGGGGCTCAGACTCCAGCCCTGATAGTTGAGACCACCAGCCAGCCCAGGCTCTCAAGACTGCAAAGTTGCCATCATAAAGAAAAGGTTATTCCAGTAAAAGGAAACTTTTAAAATTCATTTTTAATATTCTCTCAAGCTCTTCAAAGTCTAAGAGTGCCTTACCTTTTTTCCCCTGCCTTCAGGAAGGAGACATTCGGTATGACTTAGCATCAACAACACGTTTATGAGTACGTGTAAGTCATTAGAGGGGCAGACACTACCTGTTATTTCTCTCAAGTTTCCTGAGCAACTGCACACAGATCACTGGAGGGCTTAGGGGCCTCCTGTGTTGCTGGGTTACATTAATCGACTTGTCAGCAAGTTCGGCACTTATTCTGTCTGGTGCAGCCATGTAGAAGGAGGCACTGGTGGATCACACATCCTGGGATCATGAAAGGCATCAGATACCCTTCTCACAGAGAATATTATCAAGAGGCCAGAATTTATATGCTTTGGAGAATGGGTATTATAATGTTTCAGGGTAGTCAAAATAAGCATCAATTATATCCTCTAGATAGGTGGTTATGTTGGTTGATTTGGGCTTGCCATGGATGGAATATCAAATAGCAAGGAGTTAATTGGAATATGACTATTAGGTTCCTGAAATATATTTTGGGAGAAGTTTAGGGATATACACATACATACATATACGTAAATGACATAAAATGACACATAATAGTCACACATACTACGTTGTCATGTATGTATGTATATATATATATATATATATATAACCACATGTATAACAACATACACGTGATCATATTATATAACTAATCCCTCCAGCATTAATTATCCTTCTGCTTTCTTTTTCCATGATCAAACTTTTACTCACAAAAGGATCTGATAAAATCAATCACAAGGTGTAAAGGACTGAGGTGGCTGATGGTATTTTCAGGCATTAGTTGATGAGTGGTAGAGGCTCTGCAGGCTGGGGATCTTCTGAGCGCCTCATTCCATAGAAGGGTGTATGCCTGCTACCTAGTGGTAAGAGACAGCAAAGCATTCTTTACAGAGCATGCACCTAACTGATGAGTTCCACCTCAGGGTTGCAAAACATTTCTCCATTAAAAATTGCTCTACTCAAATTTTTTTCCAGGGATCCTGCAGGCAGAATTCTTCCTCCTGTGACTGGGCCCCATCTCCTGGCCTTCCTCAGCTGGACACAGTTTACAGTTTTCTGCTCAAAGCAAAAGCCTGGCTATTACATCCTTAAGGCTTAGTCAGGGTTGTAAATGAGATGGAGAAAATACATTTATTGAATGGTTACTTGGTATGTGAGCCTTTATCTAGACCTTATCTTTACATGAGGAACCTGAGGCTTAGAGAGGTTGAGTGTTTCTGTACAGCTAGTAATTGGAAGCACAGGGCATTCAGTCTGGTGTCCTTTTAACTATACCCTGTTTCTAATTTCCTTGAATGGTTGCCTCCTCCACTCCTCTAACCAGCGAAGACCCTAGGACTAGCCTGGGCTAAGGGTACATGCTCACCATATTCTTGGTGGATGACATGGGTGCAATGTTTGAATACAGGAATTTTCATCATGACTTTGTTTGCTCTGGCCTCTGGTAATCGGGTCATGCAGGACTCTGCCAACAGAGGAGGCCTCTCACAGGCTTCTAGGAGCTCAAAGTTCAGTTAATCATCCAGTCCAACCACTAACCAGAGGATTTTGGACTCAGAGAGACTAAGGTCTTCTAGGTATTCATATATTACTGTTGAGGATTTATTTAATGACCCCTCTTGGTCATTAAATGGTCTATGTCTCTATGGTATGGTGGTGGGTCTCAAACAGGGGCAAATCTGCCACCCAATCAACGTAATGTCCAGAAACATTTGTGATTTTCATGCTTGGGGTTGGGATGCTACCAGCATCCAGTGAGTAGAGGTCATGGATCCTTGCTGAGCACCCTACAATGTACAGGAAGGCCCCCTCAACAAGGAATAATTTACCCTAAAATGTCAAGGGTGCCGAGTTCCAGAAACTCTGCTCCCTGGTATAGAGTAATGAGGCCATTGACACCAACAAGCTGCGTTCCAGCTTTGCTTTGATTCGTTCACCCAGCTCTGTTGCCTTCTAACCTTCCTCTCTTGCAAGAGAATTGGAAGTCTAAAGAAAACCCCTCAGGTTGGCCGCTGACCAGCGCGAGGACCTGTAGCTAGCACACCCTTCTCAAACAACATATGGCAAAACTTAAATTAACTGGGACAAAACCTGTCAGAGCCCTCCATTGACCCACTTTTTCTCTGGCAATACCTCATTTAGGAAACAGAAAAAAAAATTGAGTTAACAGTGGCTATTTAATTAACAAGAAGGAAAATGAGAAACTTGATATTCCTTTCAGTAGGTGTTCTGAGTCTGGGCTTTTCCCCTTCTCTAACCAAGCCTGGAATGTCTCCAAGGTGGGAATGGGCTTTCATTTGAAAAATCAATGTGCTGGGACTTCCCTGGAGGTCCAGTGGTTAAGACTCCGCACTTCCAACTCAGGGAGCATGGGTTCGATCCCTGGTTGGGGAACTAAGATCCCGTATACCATGTGGTGCAGCCAAAACATAAAAATAAAAATCAATCTGCTTAGTCTAGTGAGTGGTGGACATATTAATCAGGGCCATGATTTTCAGACCTTAGAAGCAGGATGGTCTAGAGATGCAGGCATCACAAACTGAAAGGCATTTGGGGCCAGGCAGACCACATTGATGAGTGAAGTTTATGGGCCTATGACATTAGGAGAGAGCTAGAGAGTTCACTTCAAAAATGCAACTTACTTTTGACTGGTCCTGGTTAATCAACAATTCTGCAGGCTATGTCGAGAGAGTGCTCTGAAAGAACCCCGGTCTTGAAGTCAGGAGAGATGGTCTTTAGACCTGGAGCTGGTACTCACAGGCCTTGGGTCCAACTGGTAGTCATCTTAACTGCAGACAGCCTCTCTCTCTTTGCCTTTGGGAGGGTTCATCCAGGTATTCCCTAAGGACCCTTCGGGTTCTAGGCTTCTGTTTCATCATTTTCCCCGACAATAAAACAAAAGTGGTTTCAAGCTAGTGCCACTTAACCAGAAAATTAAAATTCCCCTGAATTCCCATTCCCCAAATGTTCTGATTCATCAGGATTGACTGCATGTGAACGTGTAATGGTAGATAAAAATTCACAAAGAGACCAGGGCTTCAGAGAGGGATGTGGGTATGCTGGAAAACAGATGAGAAAGCACGGGCAAGTGTGGGTGGAAAATGGGGTTTTTAGAACGTGCAGGAAGATGAAAGGAAACCCTAGAGAGGACACACACTCACCCACACGTGAGATGGGGAGACACAGGGAACTGTCATGAAGCAGGACCAGTAAAAAGGCTGAAGAAGCCACTGCGGTGGAGGTGGGGGGGGCAGGGAAGAAGTACAGGCAAACGTTTGCACAGGACTCCTGAAATAACTTACTAGATCTGAGTAAGTGGCTACAATGAAAACTAGGGGTTCAGAGCCCTTTAGTAAAATGAGAGCAAGGGGGAGGGATGGAGAAATGGAGAGGTGGGAAAAGTAAAAGTCAAGGTTGGAAGGTGGGGGGAGAGGGGAAGAGAGAGGAAAAAAAGAGAGCAAGAGGGGAGAGAGTTTCAAGATTTGTGCTTTATATTGATCGAATAATCATCGGGAATGGCTGTGATACACCAACTCTACTCCACAACCCTTTTTAATCGTTTCTTTCCTGACTCTCATCTACCAGGTTGGCTATTGGCTTCTTATCAATGTCATGTTGGGAAGCCATTTTTCTCCCTGCTTTATGAGAAAAAAAATAGTTTTCTAGTTGCATCCTTCTTTCTTTTGCTCAGCTAGGAAAATGCTTCTCCACCCTGGCTGCACATTGAAAGCACTTGGGAGCTTTAACAAATATTGATGCCTGGGTCTCTCCCACAGAGATGTGGATTTAATTGATCTGGAGTGTGGCTTTGGTGAGGTTATGTTTTAAAACTTCCCAGGTGATTATAAAGTTCAGTCAAATTTGGGAAACACTGAGCTAGAGGGTCACAAGTATCGCCACATTTGTAGCTCAGCAATCTGTAAGATCCACAAGTCAGACTGCAGCTCTTTAAGAAAGCATGGTGGGCTGGTGGATGGGGGGGTCAGTGTTAAGTGAGGAGGCCCCAGCCTCACTGACTCCTCTAGGTGGGGCTGATTTTGTGAGAAAGATGTACAAGCATACATGGGCTTGTCATTTGTTTCTGAGTGTTCTATAGTTTACTAAGTATTCTTTACAATTATTTTATTTACTTTAATTCTCCCAATAATCACAAAAGGCAGACACAAACTTGTCCCATCTTTTAGACAAGAAGACTCAGATCAAAAGAGGTTAAGTAGCTTGCCGAAGGTCAAGGCCTAGCACCTGGAACTGCGTCTTCTAAATTCTGTGTCCTCCTCCGTCATTTCCCTTTCCTTCTCTGATTGGTTGTGATGAGACATGGCTGGCCTTGCTCAAAGTACAAACCTCAGTAAGTCTTCCAGCAGGAGTCCTGGAGCACACATTGCACTCATGTTCCTATACCTTCTCCCTCACCAGCCAGAGTCTGGCAATGACAAAATTTGGCATCACAGTCTCACTACTGCCCAGTTGGTGCCCCCCTCAAGCCCCCTCCCAAGCCTGACACTCTTCTCATTTCCACGGGAGCCTCCATGATGCCTCAGAGACTTCCAAATAGATGCCAATGCTTCCCAAATAGCGAACATCAAAATGTTCCCTTTCCATTCAGCCTACTGCCATCAACTTCTTTACCAGCAACTCTTTAAAGGATGTGACAACTAAATGCTAGTAGAAAATGGATGGATGGATCTTGATACCTATTTTGCCCAGAAATTCTTGAAGTTTAAAATAGATCTTTTGGGGGAATAACCTAAGGAAATTGTTCTAATGCTAGAATTGCAGGTATTGAAACACCTGGGTGATGTATATTTGGAGAGGAGATCCTTCCTTGTTCCTCTCAAATGAAACAACACAGGCAATTGCTCATACGTAAGCTCAGATCTGCCAACAGTTTATGGGACTTAAAATAAAGCCAGGATAAAGATTGAATCTTCCAGCATATTTTATCTCCTTAAACCAATGTCCTCTTTAGAAATCATGTATTACTAGATGTTCACCATCAGTGTGTTTGTCTTCAATTAAGAGTTCTCAATATTGCAAACTATGTGTGGCAGGGACCTCTCTCTATCTCAGAGATATTCTAGGCAGACTTGGATAAAAGTGAGATGGCTCAGTCAGTGGCAAGTGAGAGCTGGATTAGTCTGCCACAGAAAGGTCTGGAAAAGCCAAGCTACACACAATTAACGGAATAATGCAACAGTCTGTCTTTGGCTGGCCAAGGCATCCTGTCATTTGTCCCTCAGCTGCAGGACAACCACACACTCTGTGATTTTGTCTCACTGTCTGCTCCATAGTGATTGCATTGGCTGTGAAATCTATATTTCCCTGCAACTGTGTCTGTGTGTGTGTGCATGGGTTTTATTCTAAAAGTAATGGTCCTTCTTGGAATTCAGCCTCACTCTTTTGCTTTCTGTCCAGGTCATTTTTATCTCAATTTCTCTTATTTATCCTTTTTTGTACACTATTTCAAAAATCATAAAGGTGCAAAGAGAAAAGAACAAACATACCGTAAGGAAGAAGAGAAGGAATCATGTTATCACTGAACTGCAACTAAAGGTAACACATCACTCAGGTTTTTTAGTTCTCATTGAATTGGTCAACTCATTCAATCAAAGTGACACAACATTTCTTGTTCGGGGATTAAGGAAATGTTTGTTGAGTGAACAATAGACCAATTTAACTTGAAGGCGAGGCATTAGCAAGAAGACTGTGGTAAGAGTCTACGTCCACCAGACTCATCATGGGTGTGTGGAGGAGAGGCCTCCACTTCAACCTGATCCATTTACGAAAGGCAAACACCACCACCCCCTCCCTGCAATGGACATGTTTATTACACAGTGTATTTACAAGGTGCCTGGCAACCTGCTAAATCCTTAACATTTTCTCATTTAAACCCTGCAACAAACCTTTATCCTTCCTTGTCCAGAGGAGTATTAATATTCTCATTTTACAGATAGGTAAACTAAGGTTTAGAGAGGTTCAATGACTTGCCCAAGGTCACTTGCCTTAGTGGTGAGGGGGGGTCAAACATTGATTCTGGAGACACAGTGTTTGGGTTTACTTCTGGCTGAGTGACTTTGGCAAGTTACTTAACCTTTCTGATACTCAATTCCTTCAACTATAAAATGGAGATAGGGTTATTAGGAGAATTAAATAAGTTATTATTGAGAATTAAATGAGATATTCTTTGTAAAGTGGGTGCCTGGTACATGGTAGGTACTAGATAAGTGGGGCTTTGGTTTGCTTTAATAAAAGATAATGAAAGATAAATAAAACAAAGTCACACAGCCGGCAGGGGTGCTGAGTCCAACAGGGCTGCAAAGCCATGTTACCCCCATTTTCTTCTGTGATAGGGTACTACCCAAAAATATGAGATCCTGAAAGCACTGGGTCTGGAAGGAGAAGTTAAGGAGGTAGAGTGTGAAGTCTGAGGGTAGAGAGACACGTTTCTTCCTTTATAGCTTTGCAAGTGGCTCAGGCCTTAGCCTTGATACCCACGTTTGACATTTTTCTGGTTCTTAATTGAATTGGATTTGCCACTGAGATCAGACAGTCCTGGTGAATGTAGCCCATCACTGGAATATGCGTGTGTGTGTCTGACATCTATGTACCCATGCAGCTGTGGCCCCGCCTTCTACCTTCACACATACCAAAGCCTGGCGGCCAGCTCAAGGAAGCATCATTTGTGTGGGTCTTTGGCAATACAGCAAAACTCACTTTCACATCGGAGCTGTTTGCTCTCTGTAGTCAATTCCTGAAGGTGGAAAGAGACTACACAGCTTGCGATTGTTACCCAGCTCCCAAACTTTTATTTAATATCGGCAATATTAAATCACACTGGCCCCCGAGACACTAAGTATACATCTTCAGCTGTAACAGACTTGCTGGTGTTTATTTAAAGATGTTTTTTTCTCTGTGTACTAACAGCCGCAGTTTGATGCTGCTCAAGCAAGTGTAACAAAAGGAGAACGCGTCTGAGGTGGACGCTCTTCTGGGAGAGGAGCTCACGTGTTATGAGGCAGAGTCCAAGTTCCAGCTTTGTCACTTGGCTGCTGGCCTTTGGGCAAGTCAGTGCCACCTGCGTGGCTTTTCCTTTCTCATCTGTAGTAGTAATTTTGGGCAGTTTTTCTAGTTCTCTGATCTGGTAGGCAGAGTGTGGAGGAAAGCAGGGGTGATTTCCAATATATTCTCCACTGATGTTGCTTATCAATAGGTAAAGTTATAAATTAATTAGACGTGCCCCAAGGGAAGCTTCCACTCCTCCTTAGAGACCTGCCCAACACCACAAACAGAGATTATGTTTGGTCAGAGGAAATGCTCTATTTTGCTCTGAGGGAATTAATTCCTGAAAGGTAAGTCTGTTCCAAGCCCCAGCCTGTTCCTTGTGATTTGCTCACAGAATGACTAAAGAATGCTCCGCACCGGCTTTGGATGGGCATTTTGGAAAGACTTTGGCCACAATGAAACCCCAACACGTGCCTCTATACTACCAGGAAAAGCTGTAACTATTGGGAAATTGAGGACCACTTTCAGTTTAGTGTTTTGTGTCTTTGCTAACTTGTTTTATTGTTTGTTGTTTGTTTTCTCTCTTCCCTCCCTTCCTTCCTTTCTTTCTTCTTTCCTCCTCCTTCTTTTAAAAAAATTTTTTTTTTTACTGAATTCATAGTTTTGAGCTATGGAATGCATTCTCAACAGGGGTAATACTGAACTCAAGGAGTAAAAATTGGCTCTTAAGGGGATGAACAAAATCTTACTAGTTTTATGTATATAGTACACATATACATATGGTAGACAGTATATAAACAGATACACAATATATCTGTGGTATTAAAATTTCAAAGTGAGGGGACAATTGGGAAAAAAAGGTCCAAAAAAATCTCTTGGAAGGAGATAATGAAAAAAGAAGTTTGAGAAATGCTGAGAGAGATAGTGATTAACAAGGGGAAGAGACAAAAATCACAAAAAATTAAAGCATCATGGCAGGTCACCAACTGAGATTTTGAGAAGGTCAAAGGAGGTCTGGGTTCTTCGATATTGAAACCTGGAATTCAGAGGTGATTTGAACAGCCAAAGTTTCATTTGTGGAATTTGATCTTATCAGTCCGTCCTACACTCAGCATCTCCCAGAGCTGTTTTTACTTGCAAGTTTCGTGATGTGTTAGAAAAAAACTGTTGGGATGGAATTAATAGACTGAGCCCTGGTCCTGGCTCTGTCACTTACTGACAGATATATCACCTCCTCTGCAGACTTCAATTCCCTTATGTATAAAATTCAGAAACTAATCTCTGCTCAGCCTGTCTCACAAGGATCTGGTAAGGATCAAAGGAGAGAATGTAAGTGACAACTTTAGAAGCTACGTAGTATCATGCAAAGACTTACAGCAGTGGACGGAGGAGGGTGGTGACATATGGGTGGCCACCCACAGTGTGACTTTAGAGGGCCACATGCTTCAAACTCCCCTCCACAGGGAGTGGAATTCCTGCTATTAGTCACTGCTCTGAATTAAGTCCCTCATGAATCCTCTCTCGAGAGAGCATATGTAGCAGGGAAGCAACAACTAGACTGTTTGCTTCTTAAGGGAAGCACTCCTTTCAGTTGACTTTGCCCCTCAACGTGGAGCAGAGTCTGACCCACTTGAGTCTAATGGCCTTTGGGCAGGTCATCATTTGAGCTTTAAGAACTGTGGCCTTCGCATCTCTAAAATGGACACACCGATGGCTGCCTTGCAGGTTCTTGGGAAGATTATCAGGGATCACATATACTGAGTCAACCACAGTGCTAGCTGACAGTAAGTTCTCAAGTAATAGTAGTTCCCAGCCCGCGTCACCAATGTATAGTTGCACGTTGTATTTATACAAACAGACTAGAGGAGCATTGAAAGGCATTAGGAACAATTGGTTTCTAGAAATGGATTCTAAGAAGTAGCTGTAAGAGGTTAATTTAAAGAGAACATTAAATATTAGTAATACAAAAACTATCTCCATGGAGGGAAAAGTTGGGGTTTAGCAGCTACAGTAAGTGGGAAGAAAGAGAGCACCATCTCTATTAGGCAAAGTCAGCTGGAATACTTAGTTAAGGAGGTTACCAAGCTCCCTTCACACAGGTGATTCAAGACTTGCCACAGGTGACTGCCTTTATTTTTCTCCCAATATAATGATTCTTTCCAGTTCTGTTAACAGATCCAGTCCCCAGTCCTCCTTCTCTGCACGCACCTCTCTCCAGACCTGCTAGATCTCCTAAGAATTTAAATTGAGATCTCAGGAAGAAGGGGGAACGGAAGTCCACCCTGGTTCAATTATAATCATGTATTGCATCATATCACTGCCATCAAACTCAAAAGTGTATCTGCTGCTGTTCTGAGTGTTCATGCACAGGCTCTGGCTGTGGTCCTGTATCTGTCGGCCGGTGAGACTCAGCATCCCTGGGTACCACAGCCAAACAGCCTTGAACTGCAGCAAAATCTAGCAACAGATTCGGCAGCCTGCAGCCTGCTGGGTTCCACTGGTTTACCCGGGGCTACCAACCCCAAAGAACTGGGGTGAAAGCAGATGGGGAAGAGGGAAAGGGTCTGTTTGTGTTTTGATTTTTTACCAGGCTCAGCTCTTCGGGTAAAAGAAAAGAAGAATCGTGCTCTGAGCTGGTGTCCTGCCAAGCTGCCTACCCTCCCTTGCTAGTCCAAGCACTCCACCGTCTGTGCAGACTGCAAAACAGCAGTTTCTGGAAACACACTGAAAAGTCTGGGCCGGTCCAGAAGCAGTAGATTCTTGGTATCTGTGTGATGGGGTTTTAGGGATTTTATTTTTCATCTTAATTCTTTTAAAAACTGCGAGCTCTTTGAAGCACATCTGTTATCCACACCTTCTGTTTGTAAAATGAGACTGAAGGTATCCTCTCTAGAGAAATTCCTGAATCTTCTCTGTAGTTCAATGCTTCCACTGACAGTTTGGCTCACAGAGTATGACTGTGGTAAATATTAAAGAATGTTAATAAAAATGAGATAGAACACCTAGGGATCTTTTCTCTTTTCCGAATTTTGCTTTGCTCACTACTAAAGTTTATCTTGACAGAAAATTTACTTTCCTGATCCACATCATTTCCCAAAGCAATTTTCCAACAGCAAATATAAATTTGTGGTGATTGTGAAGAGGTTTTCAATCCCTGTGCTAAGGAGGCCACGGGGTTTCAACAGTTTGTCTCACCTTGAGGTAAATACCCCTCACTCAGGAAACTATCACTGAGGACCCTGGGCAGCAGCTGGGGGTGAAAGCCTGAAAATGAGCTCTTAGGTTTCCAAAATAAACAGGCTTGGTGGGGGAGATGGTTTGAGTTTTAAGATCAAATCGTGAGAAAGTAATTAAGTCATTAAGAAAATAATTGCATAAGTCCACATAGCTGTACTCTCAAACGGGATGAAGCACTAAAGCGAACGAGATGCCTTTACATTGCACTGAACTTTGACCTGGTTAATACAGATTACATTTGTACCCTATCAGAGGTGTGAGTTTAAGCACATATCATGAGATAAAATTTGTGTTCTTCTCGTTGTTGCGTTTGCTTATAATCCTCAGCCTTTAGGGCTCTAGGGGATGAAAAATGATTGGGCTTTGGAATAAAATACACCTAGATTTGAGTCCCAGCTCCACCATACACCCAGTGAGTGATAAGGGGCAAGCAACTCAGCCTCTATTAGTATAGGGATGGTTTAAAATTTCTACCTTGATTGTTTGGGGAGGAGTAGTGTTAATGTACGTAAAACATTTTGCACATGCTGGGCACGTAGAGAGTGCTTAATAAGTATGATTAGTATCACCAGTATCTTCTTCATATTATTTTCATTACTTTTGGTACCAGACGTATCTATTACCACTGAAGCAGTTTTGACTTTGTACACAGTGAATCTTCTTTCCAATGCTATTGGCAACAGAGTGGAATGCAGTCTATGAATATCACTAGACAGAATCACATAACATAATAAGCTGTGAGGTTTGATGAAAACATAAGCCACCGATAGGGGTTATTCCTGATGTGTCCAATCCAAGCCACAGATGCTGAAGTCATTTCTTTCTTCCTCCCTATACCCATGACTTCTCTACGTCCTCCTTTTCTTTCTAGTCATTCAAATTTTCATGATGATGCAACATCCAGTTCGGGTTCTAAAGATATCTAAGAAACCTTTCCCGATGTCTTCAGCTTACTATGGTTCTCCTTCTCACCACCAGAAGGTGTTAGAACATTCACTGACCTTAGAAGCCATGTTTCCCAGTCTGGACTGCTCCAGGATATCTCCTTTTCACTGTCTCTCTTATTAATTTACTTACTACCATGTACCATGCATATATGTTTTTTGTCCCATTATACACTATTCATGGTCAGGAGACAACTCATTTGCATTTAATTCCATTTAGTTTCTTTCTAGGCACCATGGAAGCAAAGAGAACAAGACATAGCTCTGCTCTCAAATGGTTTACAGTCCAACAGGACAGGTACAATGCCCACAGATATGAGGACAACCAAAGATGGAAAAGGATATATACTACAACACAGGTGTATCAAAGTGTTCTGAGGACACAGCAAAAAGAGAGGAGTGTCCCAATTCAGGAAATGGGTGGGAGGTAGAAGAGTTCTGGGTCTAGGTAGGTGGGTGGGGATTTGACAGGCAGAATGGAAGGAAAGGGTCTCTCAAGAGAACAATCCACTATGTGCAATGGCATGGAGGCAGGCAAATGAAAGGGAGGTATGGGCCAAATGCACTGGCAAGGTGCCTACCTGCAATTCATGACTGGATTTGTTATAAGCAGATACTTAATCAGCAGAACAATCTAGAATCTAATTTTGTTCCATTTCAATAAGGAAATGTATCCTCTTTCTAACAGGATGAGTTAGGGAGAAAAGAACTAACCACTCTGATATCCTTCCCCTGTGCTCACTGTTAGAAGTAGAATAGAGTCCCGGGGAGTGTTTCCTAAGGCTTCCTGAAGGGAGGTTCTGCAGAAGCATCTCAGAGATTATTAATCAAAATGAAGTATTTGAAAAGGTCACTGGAACATCCAGGGCAGAGAGAGGTTTTAGAGAATGTCTTCTGAGATTGGAAGGGTGACATGGTTGCAACCAGCAGGGATCTGAGGAGGTGGCAGGATCTTACAGGGGAGTGGCTATGAGGGGGCTCCTAAGGAGACTGAGTCATGAGCACCATCCTCAGAAAAGACTCCAGTGACCAAGCATGGCATGAAACAGCAGATCTGACTGCCTTTGAGGAACCATGTGGACATGGACAATGATCAGGGAAGTGGAGGTCATGTGACCTGAAGATCAGAGCACCATTCCTGAGAGTCTGGACCAATATAAGGCCTCCAGTGCCATCACATAATCAAGAGGGGTTGGTATGGTACAAGAATCCTTATAGTAATTGACAGTTAACTTCCCTGGTAAGAGAGAAAGCTTCAAGTAGATTAGATGCAATTTTACAAGAAAACAAAAAGCCAAGTGAAATATTTTTACTCTTGTTGGGAAGTAAATTTTATATCCATTACACTGACTTTTATCACACAAGACATGCCTGTATAACACCATGCCAACAGAGTGGCTGAAATATTACTGGCATTCTTGATAGTCATGGTATTCAACAAAGTCATGTTTGGAGTCTCATCAGTCAGGAGACCATTTAATTCCACATCAGACTTTGAGTGTCTCATAAACTTCCCTGAGAAGACCCTAACTTGCATTCCCATTGGGAATCCTGCCTGGGTTGCCTGAATTTTATCTATTTGTATGAGTACCCAGTGGGCCCACTGGGGCAAAATAAAGGAACATATCAGAACTGATGACTGGGTCCCTAGACTATGACTCTTGTACAAAGACCAAAAGCAAAAGTGACCATCAGTCTCTCCATGAATTCCCTGGACAAAACTAAAAATCACTGTGAGGTAAGAGAGTTGAGACACCTGGGCTTGATCTTGAGGCACTGGTTGACGGTCATGAAGAATGGATACTTCTGAGTATGACACTGGATGCCCTCCTCGGTGTCCCTAGACCCAGTCTGAGAATGAAAATTGTAAGAAGAGAGATACCAGCATGGTAGATGCTGTTGGCAATCTATTCAACAGCCATCCCCCATCTTCTTTGTCCATGATGGCAGAGTCTGTCACCATGATAAAGGCCAAAAAAGTCATAGGCTGCTTTGGCCAGCTTCCTTGAAGCCAGGTTGTGGCTGACCAGCAGGACAGATGTCTGCTGGGGAACTTAGTAATATTTTATCCCTAGAAAAAAAGTGATATGTAGAAGAAAATGGCCCTCTTTTTTGGCTCATGGAGAGCCATTCTAAATCCTGCAATGAGCAAGCACTAGGACTAAGCAAGGCAACAGGGCTGACGAATGGATGGAGACTGGGTCTCTGATGACACTAGCCTGGGGAATACACCTCTAGACCTATTGCTGTGTGAGATAATAAACAACCATTCTTCAAGTCATTGGAAAGTGAGTGATTCTATGACTTGCAGCCATAAGCATCTTAACTGGTAGAGCAAAATTCTAGATGGAATGGGGTATAGACCAGGAAGTTTGAAAAGCTAAAACCATAAGGCTAATCTCTTAAGGAGCCAGAGAAAACAATATCTTTCAGGGAGGGCAGGGCTGAATCCTCCTTTGCCTCTGTGAGTATTATGAGGGATTCCCAGAGATGATAAGAAGGTGATTGAAGATCTGAGATGATGGAACAGATGGTTTCACAACAGTGTAGAGAGAAACAGTCACCACTTCTGTGCTGTTCAGGCTCGATCGTGGGAGAGGAGAAGCTGGAGAAACTACTCTGGATAGGGCTTGGAGCTGAAAACTATTGCTAACACCCTTGCAATTGTTAACCTCATTCCTTGACTGCCCACCTTACGATTGAATGAACTGTTGAAGTTGGGACCACTTTTACCTTAGGAGTAGAGGAGACCTGGCAGTATTGTACCATCTAGAATTAGGCCTCCTTTACTCCACAAGAAGATGCCTTGCTATTTTCATTCAGTTGTTAACTCTCCATGCGCTCCTTCTAACAAATAGAACTCTTTATTAAGATAGTCAACTCATCCAATAAGAACTTGGGTAGTGAATTTGCAATGCCCCTTGCTGTAACTGCTGTTGAAGCAGAAAGGCAGAATCCCTTCCACTTGTGTGGCCGTGGATAAGATTATTCCACTCACACTAATTGTGCCATGGTCAGGGAAATTGAGATAATGCAAGCGCAAATACCTGGCATGTAGCCTAGAATTCATCACTTAGTGATTATTAATGGCCAGCCCCCGTTTCCTTTCCCTCCTCCTCTGCCTCTCCTCCCTTTCTCTTTCTTTCTTACTCCTTTCCTTCCTTTTCTTCCCCTTACCTTCCTCTCCCCTCCCTTCTATCCTTTCTTCTCATTAAATGCTCAGCATATGCAGTGGCTGGAGAAATAACCTTCTTGTTGCATGACTTAGCTATCCCTCTGGCTCTAGGAGGGCACAAGGACACACTTCCCCACTGCCCCAGCTGCAGTGGGGCTAAAGGGAAGGCTTATACAGTCTGTCATCATCTGTGGTAACTCATTAGACATCTTCCCATTGAAGTAATGCCATAAAGAGGGTACATCCCTAGCCTATCAAACTATACTCATTGAAAACAACTCAAACACTTGGAAGTTCCATCTCTGGGGTTGCATTTGTGAGGTTACTCCTTTTGGGCGTAGGTCTCATATGACAAGTCTATCTCATTACTTGCCCTTTGATTCTTTGTGCCTATGGACGACAGCGTGCACTTTTTAGAAAATAACTTCTTAAAACAACTTAATGACATACACCTATGATTAGATCCCTTACTCTCAAGTCCTCCTGCTTAAAGTTAACTTGTATATTTCAGATTAAAACCACTTATAAGATTCTCATTCCCATCTCTCATCCTTCATATCCCCAAAGCCTGATTTGGAAGACCACATAGGCTTGATTTCCACAGATTCATAAACTGCCCTTTTAATGAACTCCAATGACTTCACCTCCAGAAGTGAATCACTTAACAGTCTTGCATGTAACATGCTGGATGGACTTAGTCTTTGAATTTCTGATGAGCTCGTAACTATGGCCTGGGTCTTGACAATGCACTGTCTTAACAATGCAGACCCTGAGTGAGCACTCAGGGACATTTCTGAATATATCTTGTGTATAATTATCTCTGGTCACCCTGGGGATCCTAAATCCCCTTGGATCAGTGGAGCCAAGAGGTTGCATCTCAGCTAATAGCCAATCGCATTTTATGGCTCTCTTGAGAAGGCAAAGAGAAACGATGGTGTTTCTGTGCAGGATTTCAAAAAGAAACCTTTCAAGGGAGGGAAATCAACTCACCAAAGGAAATAAACAACACTGTGTGTTCACCAAATGCCTTTCAGAAATACCTGAGAGTCCTTTGCCAGTGAAACTTTGCTCTCTCTTTCAAGAGGTGAAAAATAAGAGAGGGGGAAGGTCAGCACAAGATTATAGAAGGGCCAAGGCTAGGTACTCCACTGGTATGCTAAGTGGATTGCACTGCAATATTTTATCTAAATGTATGCATCCCTATAGGGCTCAAATCGAGGGTACATGCCCTATTGCATTACTTAAGGCTCCAGAACTTAAGGTGACATGTATGGGCCCACTTATATGTTGACCTCCTCAGGGCAGTGAGTGGACAAGTGAGCAGAAAGTAGCAGTGGGCAAAGCTCTAGACTGGAGGCAAAGACCTGCGTCCATCCCCAGAGCTGCCTCTAACACAGCTGGGTACCTCTGTGCACTGAAAACCTTCTGGTACTTCGCAGCTCCTGGAGGATGGACTGGTGTCAGTAATCATAATCCATTATCTGTGTTGTACTATAGAGTTACAAGTGCTGTAGCCAGCAAACCTGATCCCGTCTGATAAGCTCTGCAAAGAGGTGAAGGGAGGAGAGGAAAAAAAATGTTGTTTGAAGTCAGACAAAGAGATAGGTCCTGACCTTGGCATTTATAGAATCTTATGTCATTTACTCCTTATAACATCAATACTTAGGCTGGTACTGTTCAACTGATGAGAAAACTGAGATTCAGAGAGGGTAAGCAAATGTCCAGTATCCCATAGCCAATGCCATTCTTCCTATTCCAAATCTAACAAATGTATCCATTATAAAACAGGTATAAGTAGAAAGGGAAGCTTATCCCTACCTTAAGGTGGGACAACTTCCTATTTTATCAAGCAAATATCCCAGGAGACCAGGTCATGACACAGAAATCTCAGTGCATAGAACACGGTATCTTGCTTGGGCAAGGATAAGTACAAAGCTCTTATGTGACAGGATGTAAGGGACCATGAAAAGCCTCCTTCCACAGAAATTGACTCTATTTATCCAATTTTTTTTGGTCAGTATTCCATTCCACCCATCGGTGGATGTCATCAAAGCAACAAGCTGGGAGCTAAAGAGTCAAGACAAAAGATGTGTAAATATTAAAAGGGAAAAAAGAAATAGTATAGCATTGTAAAATTATATAGTATTACAGCTAGAAGATATCTTTAAAATCACTAAATCTAGTGCCTTCCTCAAATTGATAAGAAAGCTGAAGCTCATATAAGCTATGAACTTCTAGGAGTGTCTATGATCACAGGGAGAAAAAGTAGCAGTGCCAGCATTCAACATCAGCTGCATTCAAACCAGTACTTATCCTGGAGATAGTACTCAACATATATTTACAGCATGAAGAGACAAGTGAAAGAAATCTAACTCTCTGGAATAAGTCTGGCACCCTTGATCTGCATTACATCACCAGCACATAGAGGGTAGCGGAGGTGGGCAGGCCCGAGCTGGAAGGCCTTCCTCTGTTCCTCTTGCCCAGGTGGGACATGAGTCTACCAAGGCTCCTTGATTCAGTGATCTTTTTTCCAAGTTGGACATCTCAGTTGCCTGTAAGTTTTCCATCTCCTTCTTCTCTTCATCTTTGTCTCTCTCTCTTATGCACACAAGCACCCACCCACCCACAGCCATCCACACACACATATACACACAGTAAAGTACAAAGTCATAATGTACCAAGAGATAACACAAATTCAGTCTCTGACAGAGTCATCTATCCTTCACTACGGCCTTTAAAATGCTTTTTTAGAAGGAGTTTAGTCTGGGGTAGATAATACGATTAGCCATAATTCTTTCTTCATCCATGACTTTGGTATTCCTTTTCCACACCAATTCTGGACTTCCTTGGGCCAATGGGACAGCAGCAAACATGACAAGTGGAGACATTTAAAAGGCACTTGCACAATAAGACATGTCCTTTTGCTGCTCCTGGGAACCCTGAGGCCCTCATCATGTGAACTAGACCAGGCTGGACACATGGATGATAAGAACATCTGGCCAGAACCTCAGCCTGCAGCCAGCCAACCACCAGACACATGAGTGAGACCTTCAATCAACAGCAGATGGCAATGGATAAACAACAAGGTCCTAATGTATAGCACAGAGAACTATATTCAACATCCTATGATAATGGAAAAAATATGTTTTAAAAAAGAATGTATATATATATATATATATATATATCTGAATTACTTTGCTGTACAGCAGTAATTAACACAACATTGTAAATCAACTATACTTCAATATACAACAACAACAAAAAACAGCAGATGGCCTACACCTGAGGGAGCCCACCCAAGAGCGCCAGAACTCTGAAGCTGAGCCCGGCCCAAGCTGCCAGCACACAAAATCATGAAATAATAAACATTTTTTTTTTCAATTTTAAGCTATTACATTTAAGGATTTTTGTTTCTTTTTTTTTTTACAGCCAATGCTAACAGACACAGTACCCTAGTAACAGATCATGTAAATTGAATACTTACTACATTGGGGGCACTGTCTTATTTTGTATAATTTTCACCATCTCTGAAGAAGTTATCAATATCCCCACTTTACAGAGGAAGAGACTGAGGTTCCAAGAGATGAATTCACTTCCATATCTAGTGAATGGCAGGTAGCACTTCAAATCCCAATCTCTCTGATGTCACAACAGACTCTCTTAACCACCACCAAACTCCAACAGTTTCAGTGACAGAGGATCTCAGACCCATGTGGTCTGAAGACTGTGGGTAAGGATTGGGTTGGTTTACCCTGTGGGAAGCAGACTCTCAGGGCCAGGAGAGAAACTTTCACTCTTCTGGGGACTGTCTTATGGAGGGCAGAACTGAGAGCTCTGAGGACAAGATGTCAGGTTCAGCTGGTGGCAAGAAAGAATCTTGTACTAAAGGAGGGATGCAATATGGAACAGGTACATTCAAGGGAAGATGAGTTCCCTATAAGCAGAGATATTCAAGGAAAGAAATTTAGTCCATCCATGAATATCTCAAACTTATTTCTGCCTCACATGTACTCACTTTGTTCTTCTCATCAGGAAGGCACCCTGCTTTCCCCTCTTGGGATCCATTTTCTACAAACTCTTCAAGGCCTTGTTGAAGTTCAACATTTTCCGCAGTCTCCCGACTCTCCCCACCCCCACTGAGCTACCTTTCTCTGAACTTGTACTAACAACACCAGTGCCCTTTACCTCTCAATATGACTCAATTCCAGTATACATTATAATGTGGATTGATGGAAAATTATAGTCTTGGAATTGGACAGACCTGCATTTGAATCTAATGGTGTGTTTTTACTTACCTTTCTGGACTACTTTATGAGGCTGCTATGAGGATATACAATGTGAACACAGATGCAAAGTGCTCAGCATGGGTAGTTCTTAGTATTAGGGTGTTTCAGTTGTTGAGCTGGTCTCCTGAAATAGACCTTAGGTAGGCACCATGCCTTATACTTCCGTGACCCCATCTCCTCCCAAGGCTGGTGATAAGCACATAGGAGATACCTAGAAAACATTACTGCAACTGATTTAATAACCATTCAAAAAGCCAAATCTGAGACATTTTTATAAAATAAGTCTGTGGTGTAATAAAAAACATATCTAGTCTTTGTCCCTGGTTTCTGGCTAAGGGCCTCACAAACCCTTGGACTTTTCTTAGTAATAGGAGTGTCTTTATTCTGTTAATGAGGCAACTCCTGGTGGGGCTCCCACATAGTTTCAGGATGGGAGCTGGTGATGAGAAAGACCAATCACATGATTAGAGGGTTGGAACTTTGCACCAGCTTGACCTCCAGGGAGAGAAGTGGGACTGGAGATTGAGTTCAATCCCATGGCCAATGACTTCATCAATCATGTCTATGTAATAAAATCCCAATAAAAACTCTGGACACCAAGAGCTTCCTGGCTGGTGAACACATTGGTGTGCTGGGGGAGTGATGTGCCCCGATCCCACAACGAGAGACATGAAAGCTCTGCGTCCCCACCGTTCCCAGGCCTTGTCCTATGCGTTTCCTCCATTTAGCTGTTCGTGAAGTATATCCTTCATAATAAAACTGTAATCTTAAGTGTAGCACATTCAGTGAATACTGTGAGCTCTTCTAGGAAATTATTGCACCTGGGGAAGTTGTGGGAACACACAATGTTTCGGCCACTTGGTCAGAAGTGCAGGTGGCCCCGAGACTTGCAGCTGGTGTCTGAGTGTAGATGGTCTCGTGAAGGAGTTTGCCCTCAACTTGGGGTCTGCGTTAATCCCAGGTAATGTCAGAATTGAATGGAATTGCAGAATACTCTGTGTCAGAGAATTAGTGTCAGAGCCGACAGCCAAATGACCAAGCATTTCTCAGTTATAAGACTATCTTTTTCCTGGATTAGAAAAACAAAAATTCCAATAAGCTCTACTAAAAATGTACACACTTAAAATAGTTTTCCTTAAAAAAGAATCCCAACATTAATTGCCTAAAACTTTTTCGTCTATTACCAAGTTAGTATTCAGCATCCTGAAGGATGTTGCAGAAAAAAAATCTCCTAACGAAATTCACAACGAAGAAAATATTATGACATACAACTTAAAGTATCCATTCTTAATTTTTTAAAAGTGGGAAAAATATATGCTATTAAATAAATTCTGATATTTCTACAACATGCCTTAATGTAGATGAAGACCATGTATTTTCTTTAACCAATTAGTTTTGCTTGAGCGCTACAGTACAATTTAAAATTTTTACTTTAAAAGCTTACATATTCCCTCCCTCTCTCTCTCTCTCTCTCTCACTCTCGCTCTTGCTCTCGCTCTCTCTTTCAAGGAAAAATTTTGTAAATAGTGACATCCTAATATTCTCCATAATTTCCCGGGGTAGTGTTACTGGGGTAAATGAAGTGTCAGGTTCCACACTAATTCATCACTTGTTAATTAAAAATATCAACAACTCCTTTTTCATTACCGATAACACATTTTACTGACTATCCTGACTACCAGAAGGATTTTTTATTACAAAACTTATCTCAAAGGCTCTTTCCTGTTATCTACAGCAATAATAAAAAAAAAAAAATCATTCAGTCATCACTTTAATGACGGATCATTTTTCCCCTCACTAAAATTAAATCATAAAAGCCATTTAATTAAATTGAATGGTAATTGAATGACTTTAATAATGCAAAAAATTTAAATGAAGGATGCATTCTCTCAAAGCCTGACAACACATAATGACACGATTTGACCAATGTGGCACATCCTGAGAGGAAGCAGAAGGTCGATGATTATCTTTCCTTGTGGTATGTAACATTAACAAAAGAGCTACCATTGGAAAAACCCTTTGCCCCTTCCAGCTCTGGGGCAGGGTTCAACCAACACATCTGTACATGAACAAGAGGTCATGGGGTTTGATTTGGGGGAGGTTCTTATGAAGGACCAAGAAAAGCAAAGCTAGCAGCTATAGAGAACAATATGCTCAGGAGCAAGACTAGGTTTCTCTGAAGTTTCCAAAGTAACTCATTTAATATGCACTTACCATACACCTTCTATATGCTATACTTGGTGGGAGAGACACAAAGGTGTGGTCCCCAGTCTGCTGGGGGAGATATACCAACAAAACATTCTAATATGGTAAGTGCTGTTCCAGAGGTCTGTGTAAGGAGCTATGAGATCTTAGAGGAAAAACTAATAAATGATTTCAGGAGAAATCTTAATAATTCACTAAGCCAAGCTGCTTGAAAGTTGAGTTTTGAGAGCTGAGAAGTTCTTGAGGCAATGAAGGCCATTCTAGAGAGTGGTAAAGGGACATGCATACTGAGCAGAGGCTCAGGGTGGCTAGCTAGAGGAAGGACTGAAGAGAACAAGGATGGGGAGGCAGGGTGAGCTGGACCTCATCCCCAACGGGGAGAAAATGGCAGTCTAAAAGCTGGCCAGTGATATGGCTTGATTTGTTCTTTAAGAGGATCTTCCTGGAAGCAATGTTGTAAGAGGCCTGAGAATTGAGATTAGAGGAGCACAGAGGAGAAGACAAGAGGGAGAAGCAGTGTGGGAGAAAGACCCTCAGGGGACTGGTGGCCATGGGACAATGTGGAAATGATCTCCATATCCCAGAGAAGATCAGACTTTTAATGATCTTATTGTCTTCCCGGATCCTTGGTGATGACAAAGGAGCCCCACGGTGGAGACTGTTGATGCACAGTTATGAGACAAATGAATACTTCTGGAATCCAATGTTGCAAAAGGACATTACTTGGTGAAATTGTAAAGTGTCCCTATTACTTCCTTAGGTATTCAAAGTCCTCATATTGACCTGCCTATCTACCTGCTCCCTTATTGTCTTGGTCTTTTCCATGTCCTGCCATGATGCCCTGGATCTTCTGCAGAATATGACCCTGCCATCACAACATACCAGTCCTATATCTCATTCTCCCACGATTCTGCTATTTGCAGTTAGGTGTTTAATCCATATAGCAAATTTGTTAAAAACTGTTAATGGTTCATTCATTCATCCAACAAATATTTAGGGAGCACTTTGCATATGGCAGGCACTATGCACTGGGATACAGCGATGACAAAAATAAACAAGAGCAACAACATAAAATTTAGAAGCTTCACGGAGCTTACGTTCTAGGGCAAAGACATGCAATCACAAGATAAGCAAGGAAAAGATAGAGTATAAGCAATGATGCATGCCATGAAGAAAAGAACAAAATAAGAAAGGGAGTGGGGAGGGTTGCAATTACTGTGAATGAAATATTTGAAAGAAAACTTGAAGGAGCCAAGGGAGCAAACCATGCAGATACTTGCTGCAAGCAGAGGACTGAACTGTAAAGTCTCCTTGGCAGTGATGTGTCTGATACAGTGGAAGACCAGTGTGGCAGGAAAAGGGTGATGGGAGGCATTGTAGGAGTTAAGCTCAGAGTGGTACAATGAAGGAGTGCCGGGCTGTCCTACAGGCCACTGTTAGGACTTTACCTGGGTGAGATGGAAACCACTGAAGGGTTTGAAGTGACATCTCAGACTTAGGTTTCAACAAGAGGAATCAGGATGCTGTGTGCAGAGTAAGCTGAAAAGAGCAATGGTCGAAGCTGAGAGAAACCAGGGCAGGAGGCTACTGCAATAATTCAAGTAAGAAATTATGGCATCCTGGACCAAATTGTTAGCAGTGGAGGTTGTAGGAAGTGGACAGTTTCTGGCTATATTTTGAAGATAGAGTTGACAACATTTACTGTTGGATTGGATCTGGAATATGAAAGAAATAGAGGAGTCAAGAACGATTCTATGGATTTTGACTTGAGAAACTGAAAGGGTCAGTTGGCAAGTTAACTTTCTTCCCTCTCCACCCACACTGTTAATATTTATGATTAAAAATAGAAAATAAAGAATATTACTTAGTCATAAAAAAGAATGAAATAATGCCATTTGCAGCAACATGGGATGGACCTAGAGATTACCTTACTAAGTGACATAAGTCAGACAAAGACAAATATCATATGCTATCACTTATATGTGGAGTCAAAAAAAAAATTACACAAATGAACTTATTTTAAAACAGAAACAGACTCACAGACATAGAAAACAAACTTATGGTTAACAAAGGGGAAAGGTGAGGGGAGGGATAAATTAGGAGATTGGGATTAACATATACATACTACCATATATAAAATAAATAATCAACAAGGACCTACAGCATAGCACAGGGAACTCTACTCAATATTCTGTAATAACCTATATGGGAAAAGAATCTGAAAAGGAATGGATATGTGTATATGTATACCTAATTCACTTTACTGTACACCTGAAACTAACACAACATTGTAAATCAACTGTAATATAAAATAAAAATTAAATTAAAAATAGAAAATACAATAAAACACAACAGTTACTGGGGTTAATCTTATTTCCTTCATTCCTTCCTCTTTCCCTCCACCAGGCTTGTGAGTGCAAGGAATCAATGCCACCTCTATGTTCTAAACTTAAGTACTACAGAAAGGCTTTCCCAACTGAAACATCTCTCTAACCATCTTTCAAATGTACCCAAAGTACCACCAAAAGAGGCTCATTTTTGGAGATCTTGAAGAGTTTGGTCTCTAGGATTTCTCAATTAAAATAACTATGTCTTTAGAAAGAGTAACTATGATACTATTTTTCAAACAAATATCTTGACAGAACAGTTGTCTTGTAGGTTGAGTTGCCAGATTGAGTAAATATAAACACAGAACATCCAGTTAAATTTGAGTTTCAGATAAACAATAAATTATTTTTAGTGTAAGTATGTCTCAAGTATTGCATGGGACATACTTATACTAAGAAACACCTTTTGTTCACCTGAATTCAAATTTAACTGGGTGTCTGAGATTCTATGTGACAGTCTATTTGCAAGTGAAAACGTGGAGTTGTTCACAGCTAGTTCACGACGGAAGAAAGGGCAGAGAAAAGGTGGAGAGCAGAGCGAGCCCACAGTTTTTCCCATTTCCTGCTTTATCCTAATCCTAACCCTGGATCCCAACCCTTGGGTCCTTAACAGCCAATGGTTCTAAAACTGCAATTTGTAACCATCACTGATGTCCTTAAAGGAAATAAGCATGAAGAGATTTAAATAAAACTTCCAGCCTTTGTAAATCACATTTTGAAAATGTAACCAACTCTGTAATTAAGTTCCAAATTATTTGGTGCAGTCAGTTTGGCTAACAGATGGAATGGTATTTTTGTTCATCCTTCATCCCTGGAGTTAGTTTCCAGAAATCCTGAGTGGGGCATTTCAAGATTATTGCCTGAGTGACAGTTACATGTGTCTAATAACTTACTAGAATCAATGGATTTCTTTAAATGAATTCAGTGAACCGTTATTTATATAGATATGAATAATACATTTATAAGGGGAAAAGAAGCAGTTGGGAAACACTTTCTGAAATGATGTATTGAGGTAATGATAAGTAATTATACATCAACATGTTACTTGCTGATAAGACGTAACCGATGCTATTTCAAAAAGTCTTTTCCCCAGTGGTCCTCTGTGATTCATATTACAGTGGAATCCAATCTAAAAGGGGTAGCCTTCCATTTACAAGGCAGAGAGCATTCACAAAACAATTCTCTTATAGATCAGTCTGATACCAAACATTTGCCAGATGAGACCCTCCAAGGCTTTAAACCATTCCATTTTAAACTAATCCTTAGATGGGATTTTCTCAAAGATATTTATTTAGTGTTTACTGTATACCCCTGTGTTACTTACCACTCAAGACAACCCTCTGAAGTGGTTATTTCTCATATCTCCATTTTATGAAAAAGGAAAGTGACATTTTGAGGATAAAGAAACTTGCTCATTGTCTTATCTGTGACCAGAAGGCCCTTCTTCTCATCACTACTTTATATAATTGGATCTAACAAACTGAGGACATTTCCTAGTCTCAGTGTAAACATACACACATCCCATCACTACTGTCACCACTGCATACTCTACAAAGATATTCTCAATCTTACATGGATAAAGGGGGAATAGAGAGGCTCCCTTTCTTGCTGTTAGATATAAATTCATTTTCCTAGATTAATGATTTCTCATCATATTAAAACCTATGTCCTTCTACTGACAACAAAATAGTCCATGTCTACTAGAGGGGCACCTCACATTACATGAGACTGGGTTGAGAACTTGCATGTAATTATGAGCTTGTATTTGTTGGGGGAGGGGATTTTATACTTTCAAATATACATTTCCTTGGCAATAGCTTGCAAGGGCATTTCTTTTCCCTCCACTTACCCATTCCCTCCAATTCTCATAAACAATCATCTAAATATACCAGGGTAGCTGGCATTTAATTATTAAGTCCTTTGGTAAGGAGAAGCAACTGTTGTCATGTCAATATTCCCTCCATACTTTGTTCGATTTTCTGTAAATTATATTTTCTTAAGGAAGCTTCCTTCTGAAAACCTGTTTACCTCGTAGGCTATATTGAGTTGTTGAAGGCTGTAATTATCTGGGTTGAAAAATATATTACTCAAGAAAATTGCAGTACTATTCCATTGTATATGTGTGCCACATCTTCTTCATCCATTCATCTGTCGATGGACACTTAGCTTGCTTCCCTATCCTGGCTATTGCAGAGTGCTGCAATGAACATTGAGGTACATGGCTCTTTTTGAATTATGGTTTTCTCAGGGTATATGCCCAGTAGTGGGATTGCTGGGTCATATGGTAGTTCTATTTGTACTTTTTAAGGAACCTCCATATTGTTCTCCATAGTGGCTGTACCAATTGACATTCCCACCAACAGTGCAGGAGGGTTCCCTTTTCTCAACACCCTCTCCAGCATTTATTGTTTCTAGATTTTTTCATGATGGCCATTCTGACTGGTGTGAGGTGATACCTCATTGTAGTTTTGATTTTAATTTCTCTAATGATTAATGATGTTGAGCATTCTTTCATGTGTTTGTTGGCAACCTGTATATCTTCTTTGGAGAAATTGCTATTTAGGTCTTCTGCCCATTTTGGATTGGATTCTTTGGGTATTTTTTGTTATTGAGCTGCATGAGTTGCTTCCAAATTTTGGAGATTTATCCTTTGTCAGTTGCTTCATTTGCAAATATTTTCGCCCATTTTGAGGGTTGTCTTTTGGTCTTATTTACGGTTTCCTTTGCTGTGCAAAAGCTTTGAAGTTTCATTAGGTCCCATTTGTTATTTTTGTTTTTATTTCCATTTCTCTAGGAGGTGGGTCAAAAAGGATCTTTCTGTGATTTATGTCATAGAGTGTTCTGGCTTTGTTTTTCTCTAAGAGTTTCATAGTTTCTGGCCGTACATGTAGGTGTTTAATCCATTTTGAGCTTATTTTTGTGTATGGTGTTAGGGAGTGTTCTAATCTCATACTTTTACAAGACCCTGTCCAGTTTTCCCAGCACCACTAATTGAAGAGGCTGTCATTTCTCCACTGTACATTCCTGCCTCCTTTATCAAAGATAAGGTGGCCATATGTACGTGGGTATATCTCTGGGCTTTCTATCCTGTTCCATTGATCTATATTTCTGTTTTTGTGCCAGTACCATATTGTCTTGATTACTGTAGCTTTGTAGTATAGTCTGAAGTCAGGGAGCCTGATTCCTCCAACTCTGTTTTTCATTCTCAAGATTGCTTTGGCTATTCAGGGTCTTTTATTTTTTTTGCAGTACGCGGGGCACTCACCGCCGTGGCTTTTCCCATTGCAGAGCACAGGTTCCAGACGCGCAGGCCCAGCGGCCACGGCCCATGGTCCCAGTCACTCCATGGCATGTGGGATCCTCCCAGACTGGATAATGTGCTGTTGGATTCTGTTTGCTAGTATTTTGTTGAGGATTTTTGCATGTATGTTCATCAGTGATATTGGCCTGTAGTTTTCTTTCTTTGTGACACCCTAGTCTGGTTTTGGTATCAGGATGATGGTGGACTCATGGAATGAGTTTGGGAGTGTTCCTCTGCTATATTTTGGAAGAGTTTGAGAAAGATAGGTGTTAGCTCTTCTCTAAATGTTTGATAGAATTCTCCTGTGAAGTCATCTGGTCCTGAGCTTCTGTTTGTTGGAAGATTTTTAATCATAGTTTCAATTTCAGTGCTTGTGATTGGTCTGCTCATATTTTCTATTTCTTCCTGATTCAGTCTTGGCAGTTGTGCATTTCTAAGAATTTGTCCATTTCTTCCAGGTTGTCCATCTTATTGGCATAGAGTTGCTTGCAGTTATCTCTCATGATCTTTTGTATTTCTGCAGTACCTGTTGTTACTTTCCCTTCTTCATTTCTAATTCTATTGATTTGAGTCTTCTCCCTTTTTTTCTTGATGAGTCTGGCTAATGGTTTACCAATTTTGTTTATCTTCTCAAAGAACCAACTTTTAGTTTTATTTATCTTTGCTATCATTTCCTTCATTTCTTTTTCATTTATTTCAGATCTGATCTTTATGATTTCTTTCCATCTGTGAACTTTGGGGTTTTTCTGTTCTTCTTTCTCTAATTGCTTTAGGTGCAAGGTTAGGTTGTTTATTCAAGATGTTTCCTGTTTCTTAAGGTAGGATTGTATTGCTATAAACTTCCCTCTTAGAACTGCTTTTGCTGCATCCCATAGGTTTTGGGTCATTGTGTCTCCATTGTCATTTGTTTCTAGGTATTTTTTGATTTCCTCTTTGATTTCTTCAGTGGTCACTTCGTTATTACGTGGTATATTGTTTAGCCTCCATGTGTTTGTATTTTTTACAGATCTTTTCCTGTAATTTATATCTAGTCTCATAGTGTTGTGGTCAGAAAAGATGCTTGATACAATTTCAAATTTCTTAAATTTACCAAGGCTTGATTTGTGACCCAAGATATGATCTATCCTGGAGAATGTTCCATGAGCACTTGAGAAAAATGTATATTCTGTTGTTTTTGGATGGAATGTCCTATAAATATCAATTAAGTCCATCT